>NW_019230996.1:191564-202893 GCF_002742605.1 Olea europaea var. sylvestris
CATTTTGACAATTAAGTCAATGACCAGACAAGAGATAATATGAGTGCAAGGCAGATGAGGGATTTGATTAGGGTTAAAGAATATCATACATTAATTGTTTTATATAGATTGCTTGATTATATAGGTCCAATCCAATTAAATAATTGACATGTCAATATGGGACCCCCTTCATCACCCACATACCATTTAATTTATAGATATCACATAAATCATCCAAATTAGATTGCAATTGCTCTTTTAGATTCAATTACAATAGTCTACCCAAATATATGTTCTTTTGTCTTAAATAAATTCCTATATTTAATTTCTCTCGATCCAATTTCGTTTTCTCTTAACAACAAATGTGAAATTTGAATATACATATGTATTGAAAACGCGCCAAATCCTAGTCAATCTTTCAACGGTACAACGGCTATATCTACATACATATATGGTAAGTGTAACCCTCTCCCAGGTTTACTTACCATATACAATACGAGGAACTTTCCTTGGATTCTACAAAATTGTTCTTCAGCTTCACGCACAAATAGATTATCAGAAATACAGCAGTTGAGAAGCAAAACAAATTCCAACCATGGGTTTGGAAATCGACATTGAAAGTTCATTTTGGAAGTGGTATTTTCACAACGAAGACGATGCCCGGAAAATCGATATTTTCGACTTGATTAATGCTTCCATTGCTGTTGCCGCTATAAAGAAACCAAACGAGTTTGTCTCAAAAAGGTTGCAGATTCTTGAGTCCATTTTAACTGCTGATTCTCAAGCCAAAAAGGGTTTGCACCTGACTGTGAAAAAATCAAGCAAAAATAATCAAGAACGTGTCATCAATCATGATTGTCAAGATCAAGTGTGTAAGGATGACGAAGGGGAGATATCTGTGGGGGAAAGTGATAAGGAATTTGCTGGTTTTCTTGAAAGAGAACTTGATGATTGTGAAGATCATGTCTCCAAGAATGATGGCGGGGAGATTTCTGTGGACGATAGAGATAAGGAATTTGCTAGTTTTCTTGAAAGGGAACTCGATGATTGTGAAGATCATGTCCGTAAGGATGACGGCGGGAAGATTTCTGTGGGCGAAAGTGATAATGAATTTGCTGATTTTCTCGAGAGGGAACTCGACGATGAATATGCTGAACTGACTGAATTTGACAATGTTATGACGGCGTCCCTCAAACCCATCAGCGTACGTCCCCAATTGCACGATTCCACGGTTCGTGAGCTTAAAGGGCGCCCCCAATTTCCAGTTTCCTCTGTTTTTAAACACGATATGGAATGTGGTGAATTGCGTTTCGACAAAGTCGTGAAACCCATTAATGTGCGCCCCAAATTGGAAGAGAAGCCACAGAGATTCCTCGGTCAACGAGTTTCAAAAGGGTACACAGAAACAAAGTACGAGGGTGGACAAGATAAGCCAAGGAAGATCGAGGTTTTAAAAAGATGCGGAGGAACAAAGCTCGAGATAAACAAGAAAAGGAAAATTGAGGAAATAGACGGAAAAAGAGCAATGGATTCACATGATTTGAAATTCGAGGCCACAAAAAGAAGATTTGACGAAAGAACTCAGCAAATTGAGAAAGCCAAAAGAAGGGTTCGGATTTTGG
Source organism: Olea europaea var. sylvestris (assembly GCF_002742605.1). Lineage (NCBI taxonomy): Eukaryota > Viridiplantae > Streptophyta > Magnoliopsida > Lamiales > Oleaceae > Olea > Olea europaea. Next base: position 193,166 of record NW_019230996.1, read on the forward strand.
ACTCAAAAGAAATTGCCCAGCAGCCCAGGCTGGGTCGCAATGGCAAGCCAAAACAAGGGTTTGGAAGCCGTATGAAGAAGATACAAAAATCAAGGTTCTAGGCAGCAATATGATGTCCTTTTTGTGATTTTCTGATATGATTTGTGTAGCTAGAGAATATAGAACCCTAAACTTGTAAATTCAATGAGAAAATATTTGCTTCGAAACTTGTAAACAAGGGTTTGGGAGCCGTATGAAGAAGATACAAAAATCAAGGTTCTAGGCAGCAATTATAATGTCCTTTTGTGATTTTCTGATATGATATGTGTAGTTAGAGAATAGAAAAACCAAAACTTGTAAACTCAATGGGAAAATATTTGTTCGATTTCCCATTAGCTACGTCAATGTATCATTCAACCTCGAAATATTTTACTGTTTAGACCATTCGCATTTCTTTTTGATATCTGTGTACCAAGTTTGCTTTTCTATTTGTTATTTAAGCTTGCTAGTTAAGATAATAATGTATTCCTACTTGTTACTACACACGCACTGAATAAAGCACCTTACTAATAGTACATACCAAGCATACAGTGAAATGATGAGCCCATATATATATAGCCAGAGAATGTAGTAGCATGAGATATAAGGCACATCGTCAATGTTGTACTCAGAACTGAGATTCAAAGATGATTTCTGTCAATCAGTGTATTGGAAAAGGCATGTTCTTGAAAATTGAGCTAATGAAAAATGATACATGAACTAATCAGTCTGTAGCCAAGCATATCCTAATAAATCGATACAACCATTCCTAGCGAGGTTTCTAGACTAACAGTTCTGGAGTTTATGGGGACTGAATGTCAGACTGAGGGTTAGGAAATAGGTGCCTTTCCATGCGAATTCTGTAATCTGCTAGGGTGATGATGGGAGTTTTTCCCAATTTTCAGGATAAAAAGTAATTGGAAATTGTCACTCGAGGCTTGCAGGCCAAAATATTTCTTTGGTCTTATCAATCAAAACTTTTTGAGAAGGTTCTTCTCTTTGCTGCTCATCATCGTAATTGTCGTCAACATAGTATCGTACTTGACGGAATTCTTGCCCCTGATATGAGCATGTCAGAAGTAGTACAGTGACTCCAATAATGTCTTCTTCATGGATCTTTAATGGGTCTGGGGGATCAGCCTGGGGAATTTTGAGAAATAGTCATGCGCGGTTCAGTAGAAATACTGAAACTAAGGGCTTGGTACATGAAAAACAAACGTAGTTGCTAACATTAACGGGATCGACAAGCAAAGTTTCTAAAACTTGATGGTAAGTTTAATCCTCAGCCAGTCCCACATAAATCAGCTTCCATTCCAAATCTTTAATGAACTTGAAAGTTGAAACCATTACATGGTCAAAGAAATTACCTCTCTTCCTCAAATTATAGTTAATATTAAAAATCAATGGAAAGCTAGGACAATCATTCAGAGATAAACATATAACCAATCAAATTGGAAAGGGCGCATGAAAACAGATCCATTTACAATTCAGTTCTGCTCCGAAGTCAAATTACAGAGATGCATGGATATAATTGTAGAGTGGGGTGTTGATGAAGAGAACCAGTGTTTGACACAGAAAAGTTCCTTCTGGCTAACTATATTATTGCAATATAAAAAGTTGTTGTGGAATTGTCATGACATCAAGTGTTTGCAACTGTCAAAACTATTCTCAATTCTGTCAAAATATTAATATTAAAATAAGAATGCTATGAACAGTGCATTCTATGTTCTCTTACAAACGCACAAATTCTTGTATCACCTAAAAGTAGTTTTGTTTGGTGAATACATTCTATCCATTATTTTTTGTATAATTAGTTTGGTTACAAGAGCAGTTATCATTTAGTTTTGGAGGATTGGAGATAATGAGAGAATATCTTGATGTTAATAGCATTCTTAATGGAGTTCACGCGTTTGTTATATCATCATTAAGTATTTCTTAGTATCAGCAGTAAGGAGGCTTTTGCATGGTATCTACTAATCCGCAACTGGAATACTTCAGGATACCTGAAAGGTTTTTAAACTTCTTTTCCCCTGGTAGAAGGCTCCCATTGTATTCTAAGGTTCAAATCTTGATTGGCCACTGAAGCAATGCAACATACATTTTCAGTTTAAATAGTTTCATTCTTACCAAATTAGTCTCTTTAACTAATAATATGCAGTCATCACCTCAAGTTTTTGAATTTTCTCTTAGATTGAACGAAGTAAGGAATAACTTCTGGCTTATGCAATAAATTTATTATGCGAAATAATAAGATAGAATACAGCACTTAGAAACTGAGATGTAGCAGGAAGAAAATCTTCGTTTACTTTGCTTTCTTTCTTGTTAAAAAATAATGACTTCATAGGTGAGCTATTTAATAATTGTTTGTTCACTGCACTGCATTTTACATCTAATGTAAGAATTAGGAACATATTTAAAGCAGATAGTATTATTGTTGGACATCTAAAATTTAATTATCAATTAAGCTTCTTACTTTATATCAAAATCCTTTTAATTTCAAATTCCATTTGATTTTTTAGATTATCTCGTACATAAATAAAATTCCAACGAAACTCTCATCACCAAAATCATATTACCCAACAATTTTCAAGCATTTCAATTAATCAAACTCCAAGAAAAAACTTTTGAATGGATTTTTTCCCCAGGAAAAGAGTGTGTTTGTTAGTTGTTAATTTCAACAATAACTGGATACTCAAATATGAATAAAATTGATTGATTTCTAAAAAATCACATAGCTAGAAAGCCTGTTGCAAAAACTTAAAACTAAGATCCAAAAGCAAAAAGATAATCGGGCAGTTACCTTGTTCTTTATATAGCTGTAGACTGCTAAACAATTCATTTCACAACGTGGGTTTTGACTTCTTAGTGCAGCCATGGCAGCATTCCGGCTTCTTTTCTGCTCTCTCTTCCTCTTCACTTGGATTAACGCAATCTCATCTGCGACGAACCCAGAAGACGGTAAACATCTCTTAACATTTTTAAGTGTGTATTTTTTATCTTATGAGAGTTGGTGGGCACCAAGTGGTTCAGTTTATGTTTCTTGAGAACTAGAACCGAATCGACTAGTTTCGGCATATTTCCGGTCTTGTTCAGGTGGTTGCAGATAAAAATGCCCACCCTACTGCGAGTTGGGCATGTTGAGATGTCGAGTGGGATTGACCTTTAAGACTCCTATATGGGAGGACATGGTTCAATTCAATTAGATCACTAAATTTAAATTTAAATTTAACCAACCGGTCACTAAAGTTCAATTTAGTATTCAATTTCACAAATAAATCACATACCATACAAATTTATTTCATTCACAGACATGGCATGTAATTGATATTCTACATAATTACTATGCGACACTGAAAATGAAGATTAATTCATGTCTTTTGATAAGTAGTTAAAATGCTTAAAATAAAAAAAATAAAAAAAAAACTTTATGTTATGGTGTAATGGTCGATTAGCATGTCACGCATTGATTGCGTGAAAAATCCAAATTAATATGACAGTCAATTAAGCAATTTGAGAAACATCATGTGACGGACGGGTGAAATTGTAAAGTAAATCAGAGTCAATTACCAAATTTAAAACTAAATTAAAATTTTGTTACTCAATTTAAAATAAATTGAAGTTCAATTAACTTAGTCCTTGTTTGGTAAATTTGTTGGGTTTTGATATTTAATAAATCCTGAACAATGATGTTAAACTGTTTGAATTATATTTCATAGGTCTCGACTGATGAGTGAAATAACTATCAACACAATCAATTAAAAACGGGTCATTAGTAGCAATGTAATTAATTAAATGGAAATGTCACCGGGTACATAAAATTTATAAAAAATTCATTTTAACTTTTTTAGTCAAATATACTGCAATATGTGCAGTATAAATAAAAATGTAAAATATAATAAATCCCTTAGTTAATATAGTAAAAGCTGAAATCAAGCCTCCAAACACTCCTCTTAGCCCGCCCCTAATTCACGCCACAATTATCCCCAATCTTCCAGATCACCATTACATTGATGATCCAAGAATTTGGTGAATCAAAACCAAAAAATCTTCAATACACTACAATTCATATCTCAATCTGTAATAACATTTAGATCAGAAAGAGTACAAGCGGAAGTGTTGAAGGCAAGGGAAATAATTCATATTCAAGAAGTGATTTTGGTATGTGAAATTTTAATTACAGTAACTCAAAAGACATTGAAATGTTTATAATTTTGTATGTTTGTTCTTAATGTATTGTTTATTCTGATTTATTAAATATTTTTTGTGATTCTGTTGATAGATTTGAAAACTTCTCTTTTAAATATTATCAACATACTAAGTTGGTCTTGTGAGTCTTGCTCATTGTAAAATGATTCATGTGCAGATGTTAAAGTCCAAATTCAATGATGATTGATGATGTGTATGTTTTGTCAGTTTTGATCACAATGTACAAGAAATGTCGTGATCTTTGTTGCTGCCAAAAGAGTGTTTGATAGGTTTCTGCATAAAGATAGTGTGATGGAATTCTATGATAACAAGTTAAGCGCAACACGGTTTGGGAAGAGAAGATCTGTTTCAAGAGATGTATTCTTCAAGCATTGCTGTAGACGATGTTATATTTGTTGGAGTTCTCTCGGCCTGTAGTTATTCTAGACTACTCAAAGAGGGAAATGAGATCTTTTAAGTCCATAAAATCAAAATATTCGACAGAGCCCTCCTCAAAACATTATGCTTGCACGGTTGATTTGTTGGGGGCAAGATGGTCACTTTAGTGAGGTTATGTTTCTTGTGGCGTTCACAATCTGAGTGACGTTTATAAACTATGTAATCAAGAGGTCGATAATTTCTTAATTATTGGTTGTTTGAGTCATCGTTTGTGAATTAAATCCAAAACCTTGGTTCAATTGGCGTTATTGGGATTTGGTTCAATCTCGTTGTGGGTTTGTAGTTGTCATTGCTACATGGGTTCACATCAGTTGGTATTAGAGATTGGGCTTTAAAATCAAGGTTATATCCCTTTTGCTCTTGTTGAGCCTTTGTTTTTCATTTTCCATGTTTTTGTTTTGTGTTCTTCGTATTTTCCAATTGTTGTTGAGTCTTTGATTCGTTAAAATTTCGAAAATTGTTGTTGGGCTAATTTAGCATCGAAATCAACTTCCATTTGTTTTGTTGGTGTCATAGTCAATTTTTCTATCTAAAGAGTCCAAAAAAAAAAAGAGTGAAAAATCGAAAAAATATAAAATATAAAATACTATTGTTGTCATTGTTAGATTATTTTAGGAATTTTCAGCCTTCTACAAAGTCTTAAGTCAATTTTGATATATCCCACCCCATCAAAATTCAAGAACCACATTGAGGTAGAGGAATAGAGAGAGATTGATCAATACATGGGATGAGTTGAAGGCAATAATGTGGAAGAGGTTCGTGCCAAGTCATTACTATATGGAACTCCATCAAAAGTTTCAGAGTTTATACCAGGGGTCGAGAAGTGTGAAGGACTACCACAAGGAGATGGAAATATTAATGATTAGGGTAAATGTGGAAAAGGATCAGGAAGCCACTATGACTCGGTTTCTCAATGGTTTGAATAGGGATATTGCTAATGTGGTAGAGTTGCAGCACTATATGGAGTTAGAAGACATGCTTCATGTGGCCATGAAGGTAGAGAGGTAATTAAAGCGAAAGCGGACGACTAAGTATCAATCGAGGCCTAATTCAACTTTGAAGTCTAGATGGGATGATGACCAGGTTGATGGGGCTGTTACAAATAATAAAGCCGAATCACCAAGGTGAAAGGAAGAGAATGCCAGCAAGATCACACAAAAGGTGGAGCCACATCCATATAGGAGTCGGGTTATTAAGTGTTTCAAGTGCTTGGGATCGGGACATATTACTTCTCAGTGTCCAAACAAACGAGCCATGATTTTGAGTGCTAATGGGAAAGTAATGAGTGACAGTGATGGAGATGGGATGCCTGAACTAAAGGATGCTAGTAGTGGTGGTGAAGTGGTCGAACATGCGGTAGAAGGGGACGTACTAGTGGTGATGCGTGCACTCAATACACAAATCAAGGTGGATGAAGAAGAGCAGCAACAGAAGAATATCTTTCATACTAGATGCCATGTGGAGAACAAGGTATGTAGTTTAATAATCGGTGGAGATTATTGCATTAAAATAGCTAGTACCACTTTTGTAGAGAAGTTAGAGCTAACTATCCTAAGCCTTACAAATTACAGTGGTTGGATGATTGTGGAGAGGTTAATGTGAATAAGAGAGTACTAGTGAAATTTTTAATTGGGCGGTATAACGATGAAATGTTGTGTGATGTTGTGCCTATACATGCCCAGCATATATTGTTGGGTAGACGTGGCAATATGATAGGAAGGTGAAGCATGAACGTTTAGATAAAGGTATAGTTTCAACAAAGATAGAAGATCAATTACACTTGTACCTTTAACAAAACAGCAGGTATACGAAGATCAAATGAAGTTGAGAGGTGAGAAAGAGAGAAAAGGCAATGAGAGACAAAAGAAGAGTTCAAGAGAAAATGGCGAGGTGGCTAAGTGTGAGAATAACAAAGTAAAGCCACAAGAGAGAAAAGAAAGGAAGCCCTCTAAGCAGAGAGAAAAGGGAAAAGTGAGCTTTTATCAGAAAAGAAAGAGATTGAGAGTGAGTCAGCGAGGACTAACAAATCCCTCCCTAATTTGAATATTTCCTTGATACAGGAATGTGAAAATTTGTTGCACAAAGACTTTCTTAAAGGAGTATCACCATTTGAATATCCAATGGATGCATTGCAATTGGAATATTTGTGAAGTATCGAAGAAGAATTATGCAATTGTGGCTTTGCAGGATTTCAAAATCCAAAACAAAGGTTGTGTATGGGTCTAGCAGATGGAAGGCCTGAACTGGAGTTGTGTTCATTCTAAGGCAGTGAATGGAAGAGGCGAAAAATATTCAAACCTGGTGATAGAACTTGGAAGAATCAACAAAAAGCACATGATCGATTGCAAAGGAGATCAAAGCTTCACTCAAGAGGAGACGGTCCATTCCATGACATTGCAAAGTTTGAAGGCAATGGAAACATATTTTGATCTTGAAATTTCAGATTCGATGATGAATCCTTTCGAGGAGGGGGGATAATATGATCAGGGATAGGCCACGAATTAAGAAGAATCTGATGATTGTTGGAAAGAGGCCAAAGCCACATTTGAGACCTCCAAGAGTCAATAAGGGTCGAGCAACCACCTAGGCAAACCATAGGAACCAAAAGAATGAAGTCCATGTGCCAAAGATCAAGTTTGATGTTGGGAACGAGAGTCGAAATAACTTGGAGGCGATGCAATTCAAGAAGCTGGGTTCGGGTCTATTGCAAGCCATGCGACCGCACAGTATAAATTCAGGGAAAAAATTTCCTTTTTCACGCGAGTTTCCTATTTCCATTAGAAATCTAATCTTTTAATATTTTTACCATATTTTGAATGTATTTTCCATTTCAGTTAGGTTATAGGATTCCATATAAATAGGATTTGTTTCTTTCATTGTATTGGAAGACTTTGATATAGAGAATTAATTGAAAGGCTTGTTTGCCTCCAAATCTTTTTGTTCTTTATTGAACAATTCAAACTTATCAAGAAATCAAATTTCTCGCGGCGTTCACAATCCAGGTGAGGTTTATAAACAGTGTAATCAAGAGGTCGATAATTTCTTAATTATTGGTTGCTTGATTCATCATTTCTGAATTAAATCTAAAACCTTTGTTCAATTGGCGTTCTTGGGATTTGGTTATATCTCGTTATGGATTTTATAGGTGCCATTGCTACGTGGGTTCACATCACATTATTAATAAACTATAAGAAGTAGAACGATGTTTCTGAATATTGCTGCCATAACATTGGAATATAATCATGCTGAAGCCAACAGACCACAAGGACATAAAGTTGTAGTACAAAGAATCCTATAAAAAGTTATTTCATAAAATTGAATCTGCATATATCAACAACTTATAACTTATAGCTCAGTAATACAACTAACTTACATCTTCTTTAGTGGCGGTTCTTGGAACAGATCCAACAAAACGCTTAACAAAACGAGTGCCATCAAATTGGTCTACAAAGTTAAATTATATAAAAATCAACGCAAAAACATAAAACTAAGATTAAACAAAGATAAGAACAATGATCAAGCTTCAACATTGAAGAAAATGGGCTCCACTGCCGACACCCATTGGCCGAAACTCCTTCGACCCCCATAGGTTGAAACCCTCCACCACCACCAATTGCACCACCAATTGGTCGAAGTCCTCCAGCACCAACACCGCCAACTCGCCAGAATCCTCTATTGTCCTCACCATCAAATTGTATAAATTATATCTATTTCCACTATCTAGAGTGGTAGCTCGGAGGATTATCAAACGGCCAATGGCTTTCCCTCCCACCACCACTTGAGAATTCGCTCGGATAATTTAACGGGCTAGTGTGCCCCTTCTTGCACTACCACGATAACCACTTTTTTCACCACCAACATTACCACCATCTGGGAATCGAGAGGAGGAGTGGGCTCTACTATTATGATGTAAGAGGACTGTCAAAAATGATGTCAAAAAGAGTGTAAGTGTAACATTGTTGTTGTTGTTGTTGTTGTTATATCTCCACTTCTGTGTATCGAATTTGTCCATCGAGAGCGCAATCATATTCAATTAATTACAAAAGAGAACGAGAGACAAACATCTAAACCCGTTCCAATTTTTGAAGTTAAGAAATATTGAATTGCAGAGAAGAGGATGAATTTTGAATGCCAAAGGTATTGGTTCAAAAAAAAAAAAAAGGGTCATGTTGATGATAAGAAATTGCAACACATGTCAAACATAAACAGTGCCCAAAGTTAGTCTCTATTATATTATAGTGAAAATGATACCCAGACGAGGGCTAAATATAGATTTTAACTTTCCACGTAAGTTGAATATAGAGCTTTTGAAAAAAGAAAACTATATTTTTTTGTCGACAATGGCCTTTTTGACTTTAATCATACATTCATTATTATAATCTTTAAAAACCCTCTCAAGCACACTAATTTTCTTTTAATCATCACGTTGCTCTCTGAAAATATGTATAATTTTTTTAAGAAATAATGCAAATTAGTCCGTTTTGGACGCTTCGTGTCAAATAAGACGTTACAGGTAATCAATTGTCCTAAAGTTAAAATATTGTTAATTTAATTGCCGGTCACTTGGCCCTCGCCAGCTAAAGTAAAATAATGTTAATGATGTGGCATTTAATTGAAATATTTAACTAGCCACATGTGAATTCTATTTTCCACGTAGACAGAGGTTATAGATGGAAGTTCCCCGATGAATGATGAAGTGCAATTTCATAAAGTTCACTTAATAATAAAGTGCAAACTAAAGTACAATAAGGGTCCGTTTGATTGAGAAGATGAAATTTGTGTGGAAAGAAAATGAATTTCAGAAAATTGTAAATTATTGTGCTTGATTGGTATAATTTTTCACATGAAATTCGTTGAAATAAAAATGTTTGTTTTTGTTCTTTTGACTTTGTTTTATATGAAAATTGTCAATTAAAGAGATAGATTTTATTTGTACTAGGGATAAATTTTGTTTCCATTGCCAAAAAATAAAAAATAAATAAAAATTCAAGAAAATCATCTATTTTTGGGTGTTCATTTAGCTTTGTTTCACATGAAAATTGTCAATTAAAGAGAAATATTTTTTT
>NW_019230996.1:215281-216516 GCF_002742605.1 Olea europaea var. sylvestris
CATTAAACTTAGACATTTTAAATACATATGTAAAGGTAAAATGCTTTAATGTTTAGCAATGAGTCTTGAAAACCTCAAAGTATCACTTATCTTGAAAATTTGAGTAAAACGTCCTTCAAAAGATCACATTTTTCAAAACAATAAAAGAAAGAAAATTTTGGAAAAACTGTCATATCAAATGGTAAAATAGGTAATCATTTCACTACTATAAATACCACCTCACTTTGCATTTATTTACATACTTCTAAGAGCATTATAGTGAGATATTTTTGAACTTAAATATTTAATCTTTACACTTTGTTTATCTGTGTCAATTCATTAACTTTTGAAAATCTTTTGATTGAACTTACTTTTGAAAAATCATTTCACTTATCAAAGTTTTTCAAACCAAAAACTTGAGCTTTATTCATTATTATTTATTAAAGTGTTAGCTTACTTCTCTCCTTGTACTCAACTTTGATTGTATTATTTATTGTGGGGAAAGTTTCAATTGTAAACTCTTTATGTTATAAACTTATGGGTCGTGTTGAGGTCCCGTAAAGCTCAACTTTGTATAAAGATCGTTGCTCCTTATTTGTAATTCATCAGAAGCGTTGTAAAGGGTTGGATTGCACCACAAGTCAACAAAATAGTGAAAAGACCTTACTCGTGTCAGAGAGTTTGGTAACAGAGAGCGTAGATCATTGCTTTAGATTGACCTCCATAATTATATTATTTGCATCATTTCTCTCTTATTATTTATCACTTTTAAAATGTGCTCATTATTTGTCTTAATTTCATATTGTATTTGTGCATATTTGTCTTATTGTTTAATTAGCTATTAAATTGATTTTGAATTTGATTTAATTTTCGAAAAAGTTTTGAAAACCAATTTACCCCCTCTTGGTTAGCTATACTTGGGCCTTCATCTTGTATGCATATATACCTCGCAATGACAAGTCTTGGTGTGTAGTTTCTTATGGTAAAATATTAGTTTTCATATTAAACATATATTTATGCTAATGATATGTTTAATCTCTATTAGCTTATCGTGAGGATAAGTGATTTCGATATTGTTTGGAAAAAAAAAATTGTGAATGGGATATAACAACAATTTTGATTTCAAATTCGCTAGTTAATTTTCATTGATTTGGAATAAAGTATGAGATGTAATAACAATTTTGATTTCAATTTTTTAGTTAATTTTCAATTGAATTGGTGGTTACGAGGCCCTAATGGCCATTGTAATTTTTTTT
>NW_019230997.1:0-2988 GCF_002742605.1 Olea europaea var. sylvestris
GTCGAGAAAAATGACGAAATTGCCCCCGGCGCAATTTTTGTTCCCGATCAACCTGTCAAATTTGAGCCCATTTCGGCACAGTCAAGAAAAATGACGAAATTGCCGCCGACGCGATTTTTATTTCAGATCAATCTGCCAAATTTCAGCCAATTTTGACATAGTCGAGAAAAATGACGAAATTACCCCCGGCGCAATTTTTGTTCCCAATCAACCGGTCATACTTGAGCCCATTCCGACACAGTCGAGAAAAAGGACGAAATTGCCGCCGACGCAATTTTTATTTCCCATCAAACTGCAAAATTTCATCCAATTTCGACATAGTCGAGAAAAATGACGAAATTGCCCCCGGCGCGATTTTTATTTTAGATGAAACTGCCAAATTTCAGCCCATTCCGACAGTCGCGGAAAAAGACGAAATTACACCCGGCGCGATTTTTGTTCCCGATAAACCTGTCAAATTTGAGCCCATTCCGACACAGTCGAGAAAAATGACGAAATTGCCGCCGGCGCGATTTTTATTTCCGATCAAACTGCCAAATTTCAGCCAATTCCGACAGTCGCGAAAAATGACGAAATTACACCCGGCGCGATTTTTGTTCACGAAAAACCTGTCAAATTTGAGCCCATTTCGACACAGTCGAGAATAATGACGAAATTGCCTCAGGCACGATTTTTATTTCCGATCAAACTGCCAAATTTCAGCCAATTCCGACACAGTCGAGAAAAATGACGAAATTGCCCGCGGCGCAGTTTTTGTTTCCGATCAACCAGTCAAATTTTAGCCAATTCCGACACAGTCGGGGAAAATGACGAAATTACACCCGGCGCGGTTTATATTCCCGATCAACCTGTCAAATTTAAGCCCATTCCGACACAGTCGAGAAAAATGACGAAGTTGCCGCCGGCGCGATTTTTGTTTCCGATCAACCAGTCAAATTTTAGCCAATTCCGACACAGTCGCGAAAAATGACGAAATTACCCCCGGCGCGGTTTTTGCTCCCGATCAACCTGTCAAATTTAAGCCCATTCCGACACAATCGAGAAAAATGACGAAATTGTCCCCTGCGCGGTTTTTGTTCCCGATCAACCTGTCAAATTTAAGCCCATTCCGACACAATCGAGAAAAATGACGAAATTGTCCCCTGCGCGGTTTTTGTTCCCGATCAACCTGTCAAATTTAAGCCCATTCCGACACAATCGAGAAAAATGACGAAATTGTCCCCTGCGCGGTTTTTGTTCCCGATCAACCTGTCAAATTTAAGCCCATTCCGACACAATCGAGAAAAATGACGAAATTGTCCCCTGCGCGGTTTTTGTTCCCGATCAACCTGTCAAATTTAAGCCCATTCCGACACAATCGAGAAAAATGACGAAATTGTCCCCTGCGCGGTTTTTGTTCCCGATCAACCTGTCAAATTTAAGCCCATTCCGACACAATCGAGAAAAATGACGAAATTGTCCCATGCGCGGTTTTTGTTCCCGATCAACCTGTCAAATTTGAGCTCAGTACGACACAGTCGCGAAAAATGACTAAATTGCCCCCGGCGTGATTTTTGTTTCCGATCAACAAGTCAAATTTTAGCCAATTCCGACACAGTCGCGGAAAATGACGAAATTACACCCGGCGCGATTTTGGTTCCTGATCAACCTGTCAAATTTGAGCCCATTCCGACACAGTCGAGAAAAATGACGAAATTGCCGTCGGTGCGGTTTTTGTTTCCGATCAACCAGTCAAATTTAACCAATTCCGACACAGTCGCAAAAAATGACGAAATTACACCCGGCGCTCTTATTGTTCCCGATCAACCTGTCAAATTTGAGCCCATTCCGGCACAGTCGAGAAAAATGACGAAATTGCCGCCGGCGCGATTTTTATCTCAGATCAAACTGAAAAATTTCAGCCAATTCCGACACAGTCGAGAAAAATTACGAAATTGCCGTCGGTGCGGTTTTTGTTTCCGATCAACCAGTCAAATTTAACCAATTCCGACACAGTCGCAAAAAATGACGAAATTACACCCGGTGCGATTTTTATTCCCGATCAACCTGTCAAATTTGAGCCCTTTCTGACACAGTCGAGAAAAATGACGAAATTGCCCCTGGCGCGATTTTTATTTCAGATAAAACTGCCAAATTTCAGCCCACTCCGACACAGTCAAGAAAAATGACGAAATTGCCTCCGGCGTGGTTTTTGTTTCCGATCAACAAGTCAAATTTTAGCCAATTCCGACACAGTCGCGGAAAATGACGAAATTACACCCGGCGAGATTTTGGTTCCTGATCAACCTGTCAAATTTGAGCCCATTCCGACACAGTCGCGAAAAATGACGAAATTGCCCCCGGGGCAATTTTTGTTTCCAATCAACCCGTTAAATTTCAGCCCATTCCGACATCGTCGAGAAAATAACGAAATTGCCCTTGGCGCAATTTTTGTTCCCGATCGACCTGTAAAATTTGAGCCCATTCCAGCACAGTCGAGAAAAATGACGAAATTGCCGCCGGCGCGATTTTTATTTCAGATAAAACTGAAAAATTTCAGTCAATTCCGACACAGTCGAGAAAAATGACGAAATTGCCTTCTGCGCGGTTTTTGTTTCCGATCAACCAGTCAAATTTAACCAATTCTGACACAGTCGCGCAAAATGACGAAATTACACCCGGCGCGATTTTTATTCCCGATCAACCTGTCAAATTTGAGCCCATTCCGACACAGTCGAGAAAAAATGTCAAAATTGCCCCCGACGCGATGTTTATTTCAGATCAAACTGCCAAATTTCAGCCAATTTCGACACAGTCGAGAAAAATGACGAAATTGCCCCCGGCGCGGTTTTTGTTTCCGATCAATAAGTCTAATTTTAGCAAACTCCGACACAGTCGCGGAAAATGACGAAATTACACCCGGCGAGATTTTCGTTCCTGATCAACCTGTCAAATTTGAGCCCATTCCGACACAGTCGCGAAAAATGACGAAATTGCCCCCGGGGCAAT
>NW_019230998.1:0-1367 GCF_002742605.1 Olea europaea var. sylvestris
AAGCGGTGAGTTCAATCCAAAAGGGTCGCTATATTTCCAAAAAGTACTTATGGGCCCAAAACGGACACCGTTTGCAAAAGCTATGCTCAATTCTTCGTACGTCGACTATCCAAGCCTTCCAAACATAAAATTGCTCATTCTTTCGAAAAATGGCCGAAATCATTCATAGGTCACGACGAAGCGGTGAGTTCAATCCAAAACGGTCGCTACATTTCCAAAAAGTACTTATGGGCCCAAAACGGACACCGTGTGCAAAAGCTACACTCAATTCTTCATACGCCGACTATCCAAGCCTTCCAAACGTAAAATTACTCATTCTTTCGAAAAATGGCCGAAATCCCTCATAGGTCACGACGAAGCGGTGAGTTCAATCCAAAAGGGTCGCTACATTTTCAAAAAGTACTTACGGGCCCAAAACGGACACCGTGTGCAAAAGCTACACTCAATTCTTCCTACGCCGACTATCCAAGCCTTCCAAACATAAAATTGCTCATTCTTTCAAAAATGGCCGAAATCCCTCATAGTTCACGACGAAGCGGTGAGTTCAATCCAAAAGGGTCGCTACATTTCCAAAAAGTACTTATGGGCCCAAAACGGACCCCGTGTGCAAAAGTTACGCTCAATTCTTCGTACGCCGACTATCCAAGCCTTCCAAATATAAAAGCGCTAATTCAACCGAAAAATGGCCGAAATCCCTCTTACATCACGATGACGCGGTGAGTTCAATCCAAAACGATCGCTATATTTCCTAAAAGTACTTATGGGCCCAAAACGGACACCGTGTGCAAAAGTTACGCTCAATTCTTCGTACGTCGACTATCCAAGCCTTCCAAATATAAAAGCGCTAATTCAACCGAAAAATGGCCGAAATCCCTCTTACATCACGATGAAGCGGTGAGTTCAATCCAAAACGATCGCTATATTTCCAAAAAGTACTTATGGGCCCAAAACGGACACCGTGTGCAAAAGTTACGCTCAATTCTTCGTACGTCGACTATCCAAGCCTTCCAAATATAAAAGCGCTAATTCAACCGAAAAATGGCCGAAATCCCTCTTACATCACGATGAAGCGGTGAGTTCAATCCAAAACGATCGCTATATTTCCAAAAAGTACTTCCAAGCCTTCGAAACATAAAATTGCTCATTCTTTCGAAAAATGGCCGAAATCCCTCATACATTACGACAAAGTGGTGAGTTCAATCCAAAACGGTCGCTACATTTCCAAAAAGTACTTATGGGCCCAAAACGGACACCGTGTGCAAAAATTACGCTCTATTCTTCGCACGTCGACTATCCAAGCCTTCCAAATATAAAAGTGCTAATTCTTTCGAAAAATGGCCGAAATCCCTCATACGTCACGACGAAGT
>NW_019230998.1:1901-2476 GCF_002742605.1 Olea europaea var. sylvestris
AAATGGTCGCTACATTTCCAAAAAGTACTTACGGGCCAAAAACGGACGCCGTGTGCAAAAGCTATGCTCAATTCTTCGTACGTCGACTATCCAATCCTTCCAAATTTAAAAGTGCTCATTCTTTTGAAAAATGGTCGAAATCCCTCATAGGTCACGACGAAGGTGTGAGTTCAATCCGAAAGGGTCGCTACATTTCCAAAAAGTACTTATGGGCCCAAAACGGACATCGTGTACAAATGTTACGCTCAATTCTTCGTACGCCGACTATCGAAGCCGTCCAAACATAAAATTGCTCATTCTTTTGAAAAATGGCTGAAATCAAACGGACACCGTGTGCAAAAGTTACGCTCAATTCTTCGTACGCCGACTGTCCAAGCCTTCCAAACATAAAATTGCTCATTCTTTTCAAAAATGGCCAAAATCCCTCATAGGTCACGACGAAGTTGTGAGTTCGATCCGAAAGGGTCGATACATTTCCAAACTGTACTTATGGGCCCAAAACGGACACCGTGTGCAAAAGCTACGCTCAATTCTTCGAACGCCGACAATCCAAGCGTTCCAAAGATGCAAGTGCT
>NW_019230998.1:2538-2988 GCF_002742605.1 Olea europaea var. sylvestris
ATTCTTCGTACGCCGACTATCCAAGCCTTCCAAACATAAAATTGCTCATTCTTTTGAAAAATGGCCGAAATCCCTCATAGGTCACGACGAAGCAGTGAGTTCAATCCAAAAGGGTCGCTACATTTCCAAAAAGTACTTATGGGCCCAAAACGGACACCGTGTGCAAAAGCTACACTCAATTCTTCGTACGCCGACTATCCAAGCCTTCCAAACATAAAATTGCTCATTCTTTTCAAAAATGGCCAAAATTCCTCATAGGTCACTACGAAGATGTGAGTTCAATCCGAAAGGGTCGCTACAATACAAAAAGTACTTATGGGCCAAAAACGAACACCGTGTGCAAAAGTTACGCTCAATTCTTCGTACTTCGACTATCCAAGCCTTCCAAATATAAAAGTGCTAATTCTATCGAAAAATGGCCGAAATCCCTCATACATCACGACGAAGCAG
>NW_019230999.1:0-2988 GCF_002742605.1 Olea europaea var. sylvestris
GAATATTACATTTTGTTTGACTATAGGTTTTTCCCATTCTCCAAAGTAATTTTCCAAGTTTAACTCTCAATCCTTGATGAAATATGATCTATATTAGTCGGGACTATCAAACCAAATCTACTTAGACTTTAACCAACCAAACACCAAATTACAAGGAATTTGGATCACACCATGATAAGTATATTTTTGCACACTTATTGGGCACTTAATTTAATATAATTATTGAGAAAAAGAATAAAATTCTACTCACAATTAAGTAATATTTGCTTTTGTAGGCTAAAAATCACTCGTGGTAAGAGAACAAAGCAAAAAGGAGGAAAATGGACTAAAAGTGTGCAAATTTGTGATGTTGGGGACCAAAATGCATGTGTCAAAAGTGGAGGAATTGTGCTGCAATTTATGGAGGGCATAATCGAAATGAAAGTCAAAACCTAGGGACCAAATTTACAAGATCAAAAGTTGAGGGACTTGGCATGCAAAAAAATTGAGGGACTTGGCTGCAAATGACACAAAACACATTTTTTGGGCTGCTTGACAGAAGCTCGGCGCTGCAGCACCACTGTTCCGGCGCCGCAGTGCCCATTTTAAAAGAAAAAACGAGTTGGGGACTTTTTTGTTAACTTTTGAAACTTCAGGGACCAAGGCCTCAATTTTCCTAGGGTTTGATATAAAATCAGCAGCTGAGAAGATTTCTGGGGTCGGGACAATTCGACTTCTTCTTTCTTTCATTTTCTTTTATTTTCATTTTCTTTTCTTTTGTTTTGCTTGGTATTTTGGATATTCAATATTGGATATTCAATATAAAACGACAAGGAGATTACATCAAAGATTTGGCAAAGCTCTTAGAAAATCAAGTTCATACTTCAAAAAAAGGTTTTATCTATAAACTTGTATTTTATAAATTATTTTGTCATATTTGTAATGTATTGCTATAAACATTCTCCTTTCCATCATATGTATAAAATGGACTAAGTATTTCGTTGGGATTTATGGTAGTAGTTTGACCTAGGTTTAATTGATTTTCAATATTTGCTATTTGATATTCAATTGCCTATTTCCATCTGTTTCTATTATTGTATTTATTGTATTTTTCATTAATGTGGCCAATGAATGAATATGTTTCATGAAGTGTACATAGTTCGAGAGAAGATTGTGCATTTTAGACCAAATGGTAGAAATCCTAGGTTTGTGTAGAGGATAAATATATACCTCTAGTCCTAGGTGACCCAATGAGCTATTTTCATAACAATTTAATGTGATTGTTTGGCTGTAATCGACATAGAGATATAGTATGTTAAACCAATCAATTAGGGTTAATTTCACTCGAGAGAGATAATTAGCTAAAATTGAAAAATCGGACCTAACATCATAAATGAGTAATTCGTTAATTGATATGTGTAGAAATTAATTAGGCGACAGTTAAGCGAAACCATGAATCCTAACCACATTTTCCTCCAAAATTCCCAAGATTTCCATATTTTCTTAGTTTGTAAGTTTTTTCCTTAGTTTCTAAAATCAACTCTTTATTGTGTGTTTGTTTATTTTCATTGTTAGAATTAAATTGATTAAAGTTGTGTAATTTAAAGTAAACATTCCTCGAGGGATCGACAATCTAGACTTAAAAGATCCACTTTATTATTTGAACACGATCCGTGCACTTGCGATAGTATTTTAGCGAACACACCACAAGAAATCTTTACCTTGAGCCAAATTCTAATATAAGGAATTCCAAAACACATCACTAAGTAAACACCACTCCACCTATTCGAAACAAGCCCTAATGGGCTAAATCATGACAAACGCCGAGTTCAAGAAATACTCAAATTTAGCAATGGGAAGTTGTTTGTCAACATATCAACAAGATTGTCCTTGGTATCAACATTGCTCATTACAATATCACCACGAGCAATCACTTCACGCACAAAATGATACCTCATATCAATGTGTTCAGTCCTCTCATGAGATATCTGATATATAATTAGAAAGATAGTACTATAGCTTCACAATACAATGTAATTTCACTAATCAATCCCATCAACCACATAGCCTCCTTATATGCCTCTGTAATGGTCATGTAATCTACTTTTGTTGTAGATAATGCTACTGTATTTTACGAAGTAACTTTCCAACTGATAGCAAGCTTCCAAGAGTAAACACATACCCTATAGTGATCTCTCCTCTTATCAAGATCCCTTGCATAATCTAAATCTATATACCAAACGACTCCATTTGTATTTCTATTAAAATGCAGGCAAGCATTAGTAGAACATTTTAAGTATTTGAATATCCATTGCATTGCTTTTCAATGTTCCTTACCATGATTTGCATGTACATAATAACTACATTGACTGTATGTGCCAAATCTAGTATTGTACAAACCATATCATACATAAGCAAATCAATTACACTAGAATGAGGAACCCGAGATATATGATCAATATCTTCATCTGACCGAGGACACAAGTTGGATGATAAATTAAAGTAGATAGCCAAGAATATAATGACAGTATTTGCACTCAGCATATTGAACCTGTGAAGCACCTTCTCAATGTCTCAAATACAATCAACCAATTTTCCTATCTCTCAAGATCTCCATACCTACATCCAAGTCTTTCATCTCAAATTCCTCACAAAGTTGAGCTTTTACCTTTTCTGACATCTGCTTTATCCTTAGCTACTATATGCATATCATCAATATATAACAATAAATATATAATCAATTCACCATCTCTTTTTCTGAAGTACACACAATTATAATAACTACTCCAAATGTAATTATGAATTGTCATGAATGAATCAAACCTTTTATAGTACTGTCTTGATGGTTGCATCAATCCATACATAGACTTATTCAACAAGCACACATAATCTTTCTTTCCAAAAACTATGAAATCCTCTGGCTATTATATGAAGGGGTAGAACGACCAGGGAGAAGGAAGAAACCAAAATTGGAGGCAAGAAACTTGATTTTGGATTCAATTTCACACG
>NW_019231000.1:0-2988 GCF_002742605.1 Olea europaea var. sylvestris
CTGGACAGAAAATTAACAAAGCAAAACCGCACCAGGGGCAATTTTGTCATTTGTCGCGACGGTTTAGGAATGGGCCGAAATTTAGTAGGTTGATTGGAAACGGCTCGCGAAATTGGACTCGGGGCACAAAGCTGGGATCCCGGGATTTTAGCCAAATCCCTTCGTTTGGGCCTTTGAATAATTAATTTCTGTATCAATTATGTCAGGTTAAAGAAGTGGTGGACAAAAAATTAACAGAGAAAAATCGGACCAGGGGCAATTTTGTCGTTTGCTGCGACGGTGTCGAAACGGGCCGAAATTTAGCAGGTTGATTGGAAACGGTCCGCGAAATTGGACTCGGCGCACAGACCCGGGATCACGGGATTTTATCCAAATTCCTCCGTTTGGGCCTCCGAATAATTAATATCCGTATTAATTATGTCAGGGTGAAGAAGTACTAGACAGAAAATTAACGAAGAAAAATTGGACCAGGGGCAATTTAGTCATTTTTTTTGACAGTGTCGGAATGGGTCGAAATTTGGCAGGTTGATCGAAACGGCCCGTGAAATTGTAGCCGGGGCACGGACCTGGGATCATGGGATTTTAGCCAAATTCCTTCGATTGGGCCTTAGAAAAATTAATTTTCGTATTAATTATGTCAGGTTGAAGAAGCACTGGACAGAAAATTAAAAAAGAAAAACCGCACCAGGGGCAATTTTATCATTTGTCGCGACGGTGTCGTAATCGGCCGAAATTCGGCAGGTTGATTGGAAACGGCCCGCGAAATTGGACTTGGGGCATAGACCCGGGATCATGGGATTTTAGCCAAATTCCATCGTTTAGGCCTCCGAATAATTAATTATGTCAGGTTGAAGAAGTGCAGGACAGAAAATTAACAAAGTAAATCCGCACCAAGGGAAATTTTGTCATTTGTCGCGACGGTGTCGGAATGGGCTGAAATTTGGCAGGTTGATTGGAAAGGGCCCGCGAAATTGGACTCGGGGCACAGACCCGGGATCACGGGATTTTAGCCAAATTCCTTCGTTTGGGCCTCCGAATACTTAATTTCCTTATTAATTATGTTTGACTGAAGAAGTGCAGGACAGAAAATTAACAAAGTAAAACCGCACCAAGGGAAATTTTGTCATTTGTCGCGACGGTGTCGAAATGGGCCGAAATTTGGCAGGTTGATTGGAAAGGGCCCGCGAAATTGGACTCGGGGCACAGACCCGGGATCACGGGATTTTAGCCAAATTCCTTCGATTGGGCCTTTGAATAATTAATTTCCTTATTAATTATGTTTGATTGAAGAAGTACTAGACAGAAAATTAAAAAAGAAAAACCGCACTAGGGGCAATTTTGTTATTTGTCACGACGGTGTCGGAATGGGCCGAAATTTGGCAGGTTCATTGGAAACAGCCAGCGGAATTGAACTCGAGGCATAGACCCGGGATCACGGGATTTTAGTCAAATTCCTTCGTTTGGTCATCCGAATAATTAATTTCCTTATTAATTATGTTAGGTTGAAGAAGTGCAGGATAGAAAATTAACAAAGCAAAATCGCACCAGGGGCAATTTTGTAATTTGTCGCGACGTTGTCGTAATGGGCCAAAATTTGGCAGGTTGATTGGAAACAGTCTGCGAAATTAGACTCGGGGCACAGACCCGGGATCACGGGATATTAGCCAAATTCCTTCGTTTGGATATCCGAATAATTAATTCCCGTTTTAATTATGTCTGGTTGAAGAAGTGCTGGGCAGAAAATTAACAAAGAAAAACCGCACCGGGGACAATTTTGTCATTTGTCTCAACAGTTTCGGAATGGCCAACATTTGGCTCGTTGGTTGGAAACGGGCCGCGAAATTGGACTCGGGGTACAGACCAGGGATCACGGGATTTTAGACAAATTCCTTCGTTTGGGCCTCCGAATAATTAATTTCAACATTAATTACGTCATGTTGAAGATGTGCGGGACATAAAATTTACAAAGAAAAACCGTATCGAGGGCAATTTTGTCATTTATCGTGACGGTGTCGGAATGGGCCAAAATTTGGCAGGTTGATTGGAAACGGCACGCGAAATTGGACTCGTAGCACTGACACGGGATCACAGGATTTTAGCCATTTTCCATCGTTTGGGCCTCCGAATTATTAATTTCAGTATTAATTATGTCAGTTTGAAGAAGTGATGGACAAAAAATTAACAAAGAAAAACTGGACCAGGGACAATTTTGTCATTTGTCTCGACGGTGCCGGAATGGACCAAAATTTGGCAGGTTGGTTGGAACGGGCCGCGAAATTGGACTCGGGGCACAGACCCGGGATCACGGGATTTTAACAAAATTCCATCATTTGGGCCTCAGAATAATTAATTTATGGATTAATTATGTCAGGTTGAAGATGTGCTGGACAGAAAATTAAGAAAGAAAGGCTGCGCCAGGGGTAATTTTGTCATTTGTCGCGACGGTGTAGGAATGGGCCAAAATTTGGCAAGTTGATTGAAAATGGCCCGGGAGATTGGACTCGGGGCACAGACCCGGGATCACGGGATTTTAGCCAAATTCCTTCATGCGGGCCTCCAAATAATTAATTTCAACATTAATTACGTCATGTTGAAGATGTGCGGGACATAAAATTTACAAAGAAAAATCGCATCGAGGGCAATTTTGTCATTTATCGTGACGGTGTCGGAATGGGCCAAAATTTGGCAGGTTGATTGGAAACGGTACGCGAAATTGGACTCGTAGCACTGACACGGGATCACAGGATTTTAGCCATTTTCCATCGTTTGGGCCTCCGAATAATTAATTTAAGTATTAATTATGTCAGTTTGAAGAAGTGATGGACAAAAAATTAACAAAGAAAAACTGGACCAGGGACAATTTTGTCATTTGTCTCGACGGTGCCGGAATGGACCAAAATTTGGTAGGTTGGTTGGAACGGGCCGCGAAATTGGACTCGGGGCACAGACCCGGGATCACGGGATTTTAACAAAATTCCATCATTTGGG
>NW_019231001.1:0-2680 GCF_002742605.1 Olea europaea var. sylvestris
TCGCGACGGTGTCGAAATGGGCTAAAATTCTGCAGGTTGATGGGAAACAAAAATTGTGCCGGGGGAAATTTCTTCATTTTTCGTGACGGTGTCGGAATGGGCTAATATTTGACAGGTTGATCAGAAACAAAAACGGCCCCAGGGGCAATTTAGTCATTTTTCGCGACGGAGTCGAATGGGCTAAAATTTGACAGGTTCATCGGAAACAAAAATCGTTCCTGGGGCAATTTCGTCATTTTTCGTGACGGTGTTGGAATGGGCTTAAATTTGACAGGTTGATCGGACACAAAAACTGCGCCAAGGGCAATTTCGTCATTTTTCGCGACGACGTCGGAATGGGCTAAAATTCTGCAGGTTGATGGGAAACGAAAATTGCGCCGGGGGAAATTTCTTCACTTTTTACGACGGTGTCAGAATGGGCAGAAATTTGACAGGTTGATCGGAAACAAAAATCATACCAGGGGCAATTTCGTCATTTTTCGCAACGGTTTCGGAATCGGCTAAAATTTGACGGATCGATCGGCAACGAAATCCGCGCCGCACTGGGGGGGCAATTTCGTCATTTTTCGCAACGGTTTCGGAATCGGCTAAAATTTGACGGATCGATCGGCAACGAAATCCGCGCCGCACTGGGGGGGCAATTTCGTCATTTTTCGCAACGGTTTCGGAATCGGCTAAAATTTGACGGATCGATCGGCAACGAAATCCGCGCCGCACTGGGGGGGCAATTTCGTCATTTTTCGCAACGGTTTCGGAATCGGCTAAAATTTGACGGATCGATCGGCAACGAAATCCGCGCCGCACTGGGGGGGCAATTTCGTCATTTTTCGCGATGATGTCGGAATGGGCTAAAATTTTACAGGTTGATCGGAAACAAAAACCTGCCAGGGACAATTTCGTCATTTTTCGCGACGGTGTCGGAATGGGCTAAAATTTAACAGGTTGATCGGAAACAAAAATCATTCCAGGGGCAATTTCGTCATTTTTCGTGATGGTGTCGAAATGGGCTAAAATTTGACAGGTTGATCGGAAAAAAAAATCGCGCCCTGGGCAATTTCGTCATTTTTCGCGACGATGTCGAAATGGGCTAAAATTCTGTAGGTTGATGGGAAACAAAAATTGTGCCGGGGGAAATTTCTTCATTTTTCTGACGGTGTCGGAACGGGCAGAAATTTGGCTGGTTGACGGGAAATAAAATCGCGCCGGGGGCAATTTCGTCATTTTTCACGACGATGTCGGAATGGGCTCAAATTAGACAGGTTGATTGGAAACAAAAATCGTGTTGGGGGTAATTCTTTCATTTTTTCGCGACGGTGTAGAAATGGGCTAAAATTTGACAGGTTGATCGGAAACAAAAATCGGGCCAGGGGCAATTTCGTCATTTTTCGTGACGGTGTCGGAATGGGCTGAAATTTTACTGGTTGATCGGAAACAAAAATCGTGCCAGGGGCAATTTCGCCATTTTTCACGACGGTGTCGGAATGGGCTCAAATTAGACAGGTTGATTGGAAACAAAAATCGTGTTGGGGGTAATTCTTTCATTTTTTCGCGACGGTGTAGAAATGGGCTAAAATTTGATAGGTTGATCGGAAACAAAAATCGCGCAAGGGCAATTTCGTCATTTTTCGCGACGGTGTCGAAATGGGCTAAAATTTGACAGTTTAATCAGAAACAAAAACGGCCCCAGGGGCAATTTAGTCATTTTTCGCGACGGAGTCGAATGGGCTAAAATTTGACAGGTTCATCGGAAACAAAAATCGTGCCTGGGGCAATTTCGTCATTTTTCGCGACGGTGTCGAAATGGGCTAAAATTTGACAGTTTAATCAGAAACAAAAACGGCCCCAGGGGCAATTTAGTCATTTTTCGCGACGGAGTCGAATGGGCTAAAATTTGACAGGTTCATCGGAAACAAAAATCGTGCCTGGGGCAATTTCGTCATTTTTCGCGACGGTGTCGGAATGGGCTAAAATTCTGCAGGTTGATGGGAAACGAAAATTGCGCCGGGGGAAATTTCTTCATTTTTCGCGACGGTGTCAGAATGGCGGTGTCAGAATGGGCAGAAATTTGACAGGTTGATCGGAAACAAAAATCGCTGCAGGGGCAATTTCGTCATTTTTCGCTACGGTGTCGGAATGGGCTAAAATTTGACAAGTTGATCGGAAATAAAAACCGTGCTAGGGGCAATTTCGTCATTTTCGCGACGGTGTCGGAATGGGCTAAAATTCTGCAGGTTGACGGGAAACAGGAATTGCGCAGGGGAAATTTCTTCATTTTCGCGACGGTGTCGAAATGGGCTAAAATTTGATAGGTTGATCGGAAACAAAAACCGCCCCAGGGGCAATTTAGTCATTTTTCGCGACGGAGTCGAATGGGCCAAAATTTGACAGGTTCATCGAAAACAAAAATCGTGCCGGGGGCAATTTCGTTATTTTTCGCGACGGTGTCGGAATGGGCTAAAATTTGACAGGTTGATCGGAAACAAAAATCGCACCGGGGGCAATTTCGTCATTTTTCACGACGGTGTCGAAATGTGCTCAAATTTGATAGGTTGATCGGAAACAAAAATCGTGCCGGGGGCAATTTCGTCATTTTTCGTGACGGTGTCGAAATGGGCTAAAATTTGATAGGTTGATTGGAAACAAAAACCGCCCCAGGGGCAATTTAGTCATTTTTCGCGAC
>NW_019231001.1:2861-2987 GCF_002742605.1 Olea europaea var. sylvestris
AGTCATTTTTCGAGACGGTGTCGGAATGGGCTAAAATTTTACAGGTTGATCGGAAACAAAAACAGTGCCAGGGACAATTTCGTCATTTTTCGCGACGGTGTTGGAATGGGCTAAAATTTGACAGGT
>NW_019231002.1:0-2987 GCF_002742605.1 Olea europaea var. sylvestris
AATCCAAAACGATCGCTACATTTCCAAAAAGTACTTATGGGCCCAAAACGGACACCGTGTGCAAAAGTTACGCTCATTTCTTCAAACGCCGACAATCCAAGAGCTCCAAATATGCGAGTGCTCATTCTTTCGACAAATGGCCTAAATTCCTTATACATCACGACGAAGTTGTGAGTTCAATCCAAAATAGTCGCTACATTTCCTATAAGTACTTATGGGCCCAAAACGGACACTGTGTGCAAAAGTTACGCTCATTTCTTCAAACGCCGACAATCCAAGCGTTCCAAATATGCAAGTGCTCATTCTTTCGACAAATGGCCGAAATTCCTTATACATCACGACGAAGTTGTGAGTTCAATCCATAACGGTCGCTACATTTCCAATAAGTCCTTATGGGCCCAAAACGGACACTGTGTGCAAAAGTTACGCTCATTTCTTCAAACGCCGACAATCCAAGCGTTCCAAATATGCAAGTGCTCATTCTTTCGACAAATGGCCGAAATTCCTTATACATCACGACGAAGTTGTGAGTTCAATCCAAAACGATCGCTACATTTCAAAAAAGTACTTATGGGCCCCAAAGGGACACCGTGTGCAAAAGTTAAACTCAATTCTTCGAACGCCGCCAATCCAAGCGTTCCAAATATGCAAGTGCTCATTCTTTTGAAAAATGGCCGAAATCCGTAATACGTCACGACGAAGTGGTGAGTTCAATCCAAAACGATCGCTATATTTCCAAAAAGTACTTATGGGCAAAAAACGGACACCGTGTCCAAAAGTTTGCTCAATTCTTCGAACGCCGACAATCCAAGCGTTCCAAATATGCATGTGCTCATTCTTTCGAAAAATGGCCGAAATCCGTTATACGTCACGACGAAGTTGTGAGTTCATTCCAAAATGATCGTTACATTTCCAAAACGTACTTATGGGCCCAAAACGGACACCGTGTGCAAAGTTACGCACAATTCTTCGAACGCCAACAATCCAAGCGTTCCAAATATGCATGTGCTCATTCTTTCGAAAAATGGCCGAAATCCGTTATACGTCACGACGAAGTTGTGAGTTCAATCCAAAACGGTCGCTAAATTTCCAAAAAGTACTTATGGGCCCAAAACGGACACCGTGTGCAAAAGTTACGCTCAATTCTTCGAACGCCGACAATCCGAGCGTTCCAAATATGCAAGTGCTTATTCTTTCGAAAAATGGCTGAAATCCCTTAAACGTCACGTCGAAGTTGTGAGTTCAATCCAAAACGATCGCTACATTTCCAAAAAGTAGTTATGGGCCCAAAACCGATGCTGTGTGCAAAAGTTACGCTCAATTCTTCGAACGCCAACAATCCAAGCGTTCAAAATATGCAAGTGCTCATTCTTTCGAAAAATGCCCGAAATCCCTTATACGTCATGACGAAGTTGTGTGTTCAATCCAAAACGGTCGCTACATTTCCAAAAAGTACTTATGGGCCAAAAACGAACACCGTATCCAAAAGTTACGCTCAATTCTTCGAACGCCGACAATCCAAGCATTCCAAATATGCAAGTGCTCATTCTTTCGAAAAATGGCCGAAATCCCTTATACGTCACGACGAAGTGGTGAGTTCAATCCAAAACGATCGCTATATTTCCAAAAATTACTTATGGGCCCAAAACGGACACCGTGTGCAAAGGTTACGCTCAATTCTTCGAACAACGACAATCCAAGCGTTCCAAATATGCAACTGCTCATTCTTTCGAAAAATGGCCGAAATCCATGATACGTCACGACGAAGTTGTGAGTTCAATCTAAAACGGTCGCTACATTTCCAAAAAGTACTTATGGGCCCAAAATTGACACTTTGTGCAAAAGTTACGCTCAATTCTTCGAACGCCGACAATCCAAGCGTTCCAAATATGCAAGTGCTCATTCTTTCGACAAATGGCCGAAATTCCTTATACATCAAGACGAAGTTGTGAGTTCAATCCAAAACGGTCGCTACATTTCCAATAAGTACTTATGGGTCCAAAACGGACACCGTGTGCAAAAGTTACGCTCAATTCTTCGAACGCCGACAATCCAAGCGTTCCAAATATGCAAGTGCTCATTCTATCGAAAAATGGCTGAAATCCCTTATACGTCACGATGAAGTTGTGTGTTCAATCCGAAATGGTCGCTACATTTCCAAAAAGTACTTATGGGCCCAAAACGGACACTGTGTGCAAAAGTTACGCTCAATTCTTCGAATGCCGACAATCCAAGCGTTCCAAATATGCAAGTGCTAATTCTTTCCAAAAATGCCCGAAATCCCTTATACGTCACGACGAAGTTGTGAGTTCAATCCAAAACGGTCGCTACATTTCCAAAAAGTACTTATGGGCCCAAAATTGACACTTTGTGCAAAAGTTACGCTCAATTCTTCGAACGCCGACAATCCAAGCGTTCCAAATATGCAAGTGCTCATTCTTTCGACAAATGGCCGAAATTCCTTATACATCAAGACGAAGTTGTGAGTTCAATCCAAAACGGTCGCTACATTTCCAATAAGTACTTATGGGTCCAAAACGGACACCGTGTGCAAAAGTTACGCTCAATTCTTCGAACAGCGACAATCCAAGCGTTCCAAATATGCAAGTGCTCATTCTTTCGAAAAATGGCCGAAATCCCTTATACGTCACGACGAAGTGGTGAGTTCAATCCAAAACGGTCGCTACATTTCCAAAAAGTACTTATGGGCCCAAAATTGACACTTTGTGCAAAAGTTACGCTCAAAATCTTCGAACGCCGACAATCCAAGCGTTCCAAATATGCAAGTGCTCATTCTTTCGACAAATGGCCGAAATTCCTTATACATCACGACGAAGTTGTGAGTTCAATCCAAAACGGTCGCTACATTTCCAATAAGTACTTATCGGCCCAAGACGGACACCGTGTGCAAAAGTTACGCTCAATTTTTCGAACGCCAACAATCCAACCGTTCCAAATATGCAAGTGCTCATTCTTTCGAAAAATGG
>NW_019231003.1:0-2987 GCF_002742605.1 Olea europaea var. sylvestris
CCCCTGGTGCGATTTTGCTTTGTTAATTTTCTGTCCGGCACTTCTTCAACCTGATATAATTAATAAGGAAATTAATTATTCGACGGCCCAAAAGAAGGAATTTGACTAAAATCCCGTGATCTCGGGTCTGTGCCCGGAGTTCAATTTCACGTGCCATTTCCAGTCAACCTGTCAAATTTGGGCACATTCCGACATCGTCGCGAACAATGACAAAATTGCCCTTGGTGCAATTTTGCTTTGTTAATTTTCTGTCCAGCACTTCTTCAACCTGACATAATTAATTTGGAGGCCCAAACGAAGGAGTTTGGCTAAAATCATGTGATCCCGGGTCTGTGCCCCGAGTCCAATTTCGCGTGCCGTTTCCAATCAACCTGCCAAATTTCAGTCCATTCCGACGCCGTCGCGAAAAATGACGAAATTGCCCCCGATAAAATTTTTGTTTCCAATCAACCTGCCAAATTTCAGTCCATTCCGACGCCGTCGCGAAAAATGACGAAATTGCCCCCGATAAAATTTTTGTTTCCAATCAACCTGCCAAATTTCAGTCCATTCCGACGCCGTCGCGAAAAATGACGAAATTGCCCCCGATAAAATTTTTGTTTCCAATCAACCTGCCAAATTTCAGCCGATTCTGACAACGTCGCAACAAATGACAAAAGTGCTCCTAGTGCCGTTTTTCTTCGTTAATTTTTGACCAGCATTTCTTCAACCTGACATAAATAATACGAAAATTAATTATTCAGAGGCCCAAACGAAGAAGTTTGGCTAAAATCCCGTGATCCCGAGTCTTGCCCCGAGTCCAATTTCGCGTGCCGTTTCCAATCAACCTGCCAAATTTCAGCCGATTCTGACAACGTCGCAACAAATGACAAAAGTGCTCCTAGTGCCGTTTTTCTTCGTTAATTTTTGACCAGCATTTCTTCAACCTGACATAATTAATACGGAAATTAATTATTCGGTGGACCAAACAAAGGAGTTTGGCTAAAATCCCGTGATCCCAGGTCTGTGCCCCGAGTCTAATTTCGTGGGCCATTTCCAATCAACCTACCAAATTTCGGCCCATTCCGACGCCGTCGCAAAAAATGTCAAAATTGCCCCTGGTGCGGTTTTGCTTTGTTAATTTTTGGTCCCGCACTTCTTCAACCTGACATAATTAATAAAGAAATTAAGTATTCGGAGGCCCAAACGAAGGAATTTGCCTAAAATTCCGTGATCCCGAGTCTATGCCCTGAATCCAATTTCGCGAGCCGTTTCCAATCAACCTGCCAAATTTTGACCAATTCCGACACAGTCGCGACAAATGACTGGTGCGGTTTTTCTTTGTTAATTTTCTATCCAGCTCTTATTAAACTTGACATAATTAGCAAGGAAAATTAATTATTCGGAGGTCCGAACGAAGGAATTTGGCTAAAATCCCGTGATCCCGGGTCTGTGCCCCGAGTCCAATTTCGTGGGCCGTTTCCAATCAACTTGCCAAATTTCGGCCCCTTCCGAGACCATCGTGAAAAATGATAAAATTGCACCTAGTGCAGTTTTGCTTTGTTAATTTTCTGTCCGGCACTTCTTCAACCTAACATAATAAATTAGAAAATTAAGTATTCGGAGGCCCAAACTAAGGAATTTGGCTAAAATTCCGTGATCCTGGGTTTGTGCCCCGAGTCCAATTTCATGGGCCGTTTCTAATCAACGAGCCAAATTTTGGCCAATTCCGACACAGTCGTGACAAATGACAGGTGCGGTTTTTCTTTGTTAATTTTCTGTCCAACACTTCTTCAACTTGACATAATTAGTAAGGAAAATAATTATTTGGAGGCCCAAATGAAGGAATTTGGCTAATATCCCATGATCCTGGGTTTGTGCCCCGAGTCCATTTTCACGGGCCGTTACCCATCAACTTGCTAAATTTCGGTCCATTCCGACACCGTTGCGACAAATGACAATGTTGCCACTGGAGCGGTTTTGCTTTGTTAATTTTCTGTCCAACGCTTCTTCAACTTGACATAATTAGTAAAGAAATTAATTATTCGGAGGCCCAAACAAAGGAATTTGGCAAAAATCCTGTGATCCCGTGTCTGTGCCCCGAGTCCAATTTCGCTGGCCGTTTCCAATCAACCTGCCAAATATCGGCCCATTCTGACACCGTCGCGAAAAATGACAAAATTGCCCCTGATGTGGTTTGCTTTGTTAATTTTCTGTCCTACACTTTTTCAACCTAACATAACGAATATGGATATTAGGTATTCGGAGGCCCAAACGAAGGAATTTGGCTAAAATTCTAGGATCCCGGGTCTGTGCCCCGAGTCCAATTTCGCGGACTGTTTCCAATCAACCTGTCAAATTTCAGCCCATTCTGACGTCATTGCAAAAAATGTCAAAATTGCCCCTGGTACAATTTTGCTTAGTTAATTTTATGTCCAACACATTTTCAACTTGACATAATTAATAAAGAAATTAATTATTCGGAGGCCCTAACGAAGGAATTTAGCTAAAATGCCGTGATCCTGGGTCTGTGCCCCGAGTCCAATTTCGCGAGCCGTTTTCAATCAACGTGCCAAATTTCGACACCGTCGCGACAAATGACAAAATTGCCCCTGGTACGATTTTTCTTTCTTAATTTTCTGTCGAGTACTTCTTCAACCTCACATAATTAATTCGGAGGTCCAAACAAAGGAGTTTGGCTAAAATCCCGTGATCCCAGGTCTGTGCCCCGAGTCCAATTTCGCGGGACGTTTCCAATCAACCTGCTAGATATCGGCCCATTCTGACACCGTCACGAAAAATGACAAAATTGCCCCTGGTACGGTTTGCTTTGTTAATTTTCCGTCCTGCACTTCTTCAAACTGACATAACGATTATGGATATTAAGTATTCGGAGGCCCAAACGAAGGAATTTAGCTAAAATTTCGGGATCCCGGGTCTGTACCTCGAGTCCAATTTCGCGGACCGTTTCCAATCAACCTATCAAATTACAGCCCATTCCGACGCTG
>NW_019231004.1:0-2987 GCF_002742605.1 Olea europaea var. sylvestris
TGCGATTTTTGTTTCCGATTAATCTATCAAATTTTAGCCCATTCCGACACCGTCGCGAAAAATGACGAAATTGCCCTCGGCGCGATTTTTGTTTCCAATCAATTGTCAAATTTTAGGCCATTCCGATACCGTCGCGAAAAATGACGAAATTTTCCCCGACACGATTTTGTTTCCGATCAACCTGCCAAATTTCAGCCCATTTCGACAGCGTCGCGAAAAGTGACGAAATTGCCCCCGGCGCGATTTTTGTTTCCGATCAATATGTCGAATTTTAGCCCATTCCGACACCGTCGCGAAAAATGACGAAATTGCCCTCGGCGCGATTTTTGTTTCCAATCAATTGTCAAATTTTAGGCCATTCCGATACCGTCGCGAAAAATGACGAAATTTTCCCCGACACGATTTTGTTTCCGCTCAACCTGCCAAATTTCGGCCCATTTCGACAGCATCGCGAAAAATGACGAAATTGCCCCCAGCGCGATTTTTGTTTCCGATCAATCCTTCGAATTTTAGCTCATTACGACACCGTCGTGAAAAATGACGAAATTGCCCCCGGGGAGATATTTGTTTCCAATCAGTCTGTCAAATTTTAGCCCATTCCGACACCGTCGCGAAAAATGACGAAATTGCCCCCGGCGCGATTTTTATTTCCGATCAATTGTCAAATTTTAGCCCATTCCGACACAGTCGCGAAAAATGACGAAATTCTCCCCGGCACGATTTTTGTTTCCGATCAACCTGCCCAATTACGGCCCATTCTGACAGCGTCGCGAAAAGTGACGAAATTGCCCCCGGCGAGATTTTTGTTTCCGATCAACCTGTCAAATTTTAGCCCATTCCGACACCGTCGCGAAAAATGACGAAATTGCCCCCGGCGCGATTTTTATTTCCGATCAATTGTCAAATTTTAGCCCATTCCGATACAGTCGCGAAAAATGACGAAATTCTCCCCGGCACGATTTTTGTTTCCGATCAACCTGCCCAATTACGGCCCATTCTGACAGCGTCGCGAAAAGTGACGAAATTGCCCCCGGCGCGATTTTGTTTCCGATCAATTGTCAAATTTTAGCCCATTCCGACACCGTCGCGAAAAATGACGAAATTGCCCCCGGCGCGATTTTGTTTCCGATCAATTGTCAAATTTTAGCCCATTCCGACACCGTCGCGAAAAATGACGAAATTGCCCCCGGCGCGATTTTTGTTTCCGATCGACCTGCCAAATTTCAGCAAATTACGACACCGACGCGAAAAATGACGAAATTGCCCCCGGCGCGATTTTGTTTCCGATCAATTGTCAAATTTGAGCCAATTCCGACACCGTCGAGGAAAATGACGAAATTTTCCCCGGAATGATTTTTGTTTCCGATCAACCGGCCAAATTTCGGCCCATTCCGACAGCGTCACAAAAAATGACGGATTTGCCCCCGGCGCGATTTTTGATTCCGATCAGTTGTCAAATTTTAGCTCATTCCGACACCGTCGCGAAAAATGACGAAATTGCCCCGGCGCGACTTTTGTTTCCGATCAATCAGTCAAATTTGGGCCCATTCCGACACCGTCGCAAAAAATGACGAAATTGCCCCGGCGCGATTTTTGTTTCCGATCAACCTGCCAAATTTCGGCCCATTCCGACGGCGTCGCGAAAAGTGACGAAATTGCCCCCGTCGCGATTTTTGTTTCCGATCAATCTGTCAAATTTTAGCCCATTCCGACACCGTCGCAAAAAATGACGAAATTGCCCCGCCGCGAATTTTGTTTCCGATCAATTGTCAAATTTTAGCCCATTCCGACACCGTCGCGAAAAATGACGAAATTTTCCCCGGCACGATTTTTGTTTCCGATCAACCTCCAAATTTCGGCCAATTTCGACAGCGTCGCGAAAAGTGACGAAATTGCCCCCGGCGAGATTTTTGTTTCCGATATATCTGTCAAATTTTAGCCCATTTCGACAACGTCGTGAAAAATGATGAAATTGCCCCCGTCGCTTTTTTGTTTCCGATCAACCTGCCAAATTTCAGCCCATTCCGGCAGCGTCGCTAAAAATGAAGAAATTGCCCCCGGCGCGATTTTTGTTTCCGATCAATTGTCAAATTTTAGCCCATTCCGACACCGTCGTGAAAAATGACAAAATTTTCCCCGGCACGATTTTTGTTTCCGATCAACCTGCCAAATTTCGGACCATTCCGACAGCGTCGCGAAAAGTGACGAAATTGCCCCCGGCGAGATTTTTGTTTCCGATCAATCTGTCAAATTTTAGCCCATTCCGACACCGTCGCGAACAATGACGAAATTGTCCCCGGCGCGATTTTTGTTTCTGATCAATTGTCAAATTTTAGCCCTTTCCGACACCGTCGTGAAAAATGACGAAATTTTCCCCGGCACGATTTTTGTTTCCGATCAACCTGCCAAATTTCGGCCCATTCCGACAGCGTCGCGGAAAATGACGAAATTGCCCACGGCGAGATTTTTGTTTCCGATCGACCTGCCAAATTTCAACAAATTACGACACCGACGCGAAAAATGACGAAATTGCCCACGGCGCGATTTTTGTTTCTGATAAATTGTCAAATTTTAGGCCATTCCGACACCGTCGTGAAAAATGACTAAATTTTCCCCGGCGCGATTTTGTTTCCGATCAACCTTCCAAATTTCGGCCAATTTCGACAGCGTCGCGAAAAGTGACGAAATTGCCCCCGACGAGATTTTTGTTTCCGATCAATCTGTCAAATTTTAGCCCATTTCGACAACATCGCGAAAAATGATGAAATTGCCCCCGGCGCGATTTTTGTTTCCGATCAACCTGCCAAATTTCAGCCCATTTTGGCAGCGTCGCTAAAAATGATGAAATTGCCCCCGGCGCGATTTTTGTTTCCGATCAATTGTCAAATTTTAGCCCATTCCGACCCGTCGTGAAAAATGACAAAATTTTCCCCGGCACGATTTTTGTTTCCGATCAACCTGCCAAATTTCGGACCATTCCGACAGCG
>NW_019231005.1:0-2986 GCF_002742605.1 Olea europaea var. sylvestris
GTTTTAAGTATGCTAAATGTCATCATGTCATGTTTGCTAAAATTTTGCAAATGTACAATATCGTCACCAAGTAATAAAGTGGACATGAGTACAAGTATCGATCTCAAAAGTACTGTATATTTAATCTAATTTAATTAAACCTAATGTTAGTCAAATAGAAATTTTTTGGAAGAGTCTTATACCAACAACCTAAAATCTCTAGCGGAAATTTAGGATGGTTTTCGAACGAGAGCCTGGGCTGAAGTTTTTATAAATTATCTGTTGGACTAAACTCAAGTAATTGACAAATACTAGGACTTCGAATCTTCCTACATTCAGCAATTTTAATATCAATTCCATTATTGATAACACCATTTGGATACGAAAATCAATGTTCCTAACTTATTTAATTAATATCTTTTTATAGTAAAACTAAACATATTCTTACATGTGACTCCTCCACATCTCTATAAAGGATGTGAATATTTTAAGATGCTTTAAAACACAATAACATTAAAAAAGATCATACAAAGTATAACGACACGTCTCTATTTCCCTATTGGGCTTTACAATGATTATTACTACGTTCTAAATTCCTATTCCTTCTCTTGAATATCAATAAAAATCAGAAGACAAATCAACAAGTGATCAATTAATTGAAAGTTATTAATCTCCTAACAATCATTCAAAATCAAATAAACATTCAATGTTAAAATTCGAGATTTAATATCAAAACTTTAAAATGTAGGATTCAATGTTATTCTAGTATCTACACAATTAGCTAATCATCATATAAATTACAAAAACACATTTGAATAGTTAGAAAAATCACCCGGAAATAAAGTTTGAAAAGAAGATAAAGGAATCTTGAAAGTCTTTAATCTCTCTATTGACTCATTGATCAACCTCCTTTGATTTTTCTTCAACCTAAGAAATATATGTATGAATTTATATGGATATGTGTTTCGTAGCAAATGATTCTTTAAAGCTTGAATGAATATGGATTTGACGATCGAAAGCTTCCTATGCAGGCTTCTTCTTTGAAAGAATTTATGTGTTTTGTATCTGAAGAGCCTATTTTGGCTTGGATGGTGTTTGTCTTTCAAATCCTCCAAAGCTCTATCTTATAATTGGAGATGAAAATATGTATTTATAGGCCCCAAGATAAGTTCAAAAATTGTGCTCTAATTGCTTTCAAAGTAGAGTTGAGTCGAACAAGAGAAAATTTGGACTGCCCATATATAATCATGCATCGCTCAATATAGAATTTTGCTTGCTGAAACTGTAAACTCTTGCGATCACAAGTCAGAATTTTTCCCTTATTTACAATTCGATCTTTACTCTTCCTTTTGTTGCAGGCTAAGTCCCTAATTAATTGATTCTTAGTCCTTCATCTTTGAATCTTTACAATTGAATCCTCCACACGTAGTCTAAAATCGCTCTGATGTAAGTTTTGGGAGTATGTAATTTAGTCCTCAAACTCTCCAAATATTGAATTTACTCCTAGAACTTATGAATTTCTTCCAAACGTTTATTAATTCTTCTAATTGATCATGTACACCCCGATTAATCTTTAATTTGCTTCAAATCAATCTCAAAATGCTCCAAAAACTTTGTTCAAGCCATTTGCATCATGTTGAAGTGTTATCTACAATTAACATGTTTAACACCAAATTAGGTAGATATATGCTTAATTTAGCAATAAATAGTCAAGTTTAGAAGTTTAGGTTAGTGCATGAAATACGCTTACCATTGTGCATGCAGGGACGGAGCCCAATGGAGTCCATATGCCCGCACTAAACTTTTGGGCCCAACCCCATGGGCCAAATGTTTTTTTATATCTATTAATTTCCTCCAGTTCCAGCCCAACTGCCCAGTGAAGCCCATTAACCCAACATGATCACCCAATACCCAACCCATTTATAAATACAAGATACAACCCATAACCCATTCCCAATTTCTTCCATTAAAAATTGAAATTATTGAATCAATTTGAGATTTTCATTTTTCAACCTCCTCCTGTCGCCCGTCTGCACCGTACTCCGGTGCCACCTCAACCTCAACCAATTGACCTCCTCCTCCTCTTCCTCCCTCCAATGACAGACTTCTATCTTGCTCACACTACACCAAAAAAAGTCATTTGCAACGGCCAAAAAACGCTGCAAAAGATCATTTGCAGCGTTTTAGTGTATGTTGCGAAGGCCGATGTTGTCGTTGAGGGAAACGTTTTTGCAGCGTTTATTAAATGTTGCGAAAAGTCACTTTTTGCAACGTTTATTCAACGCTGCGAAGTCTTTTTTGCAACGTTTTTTAAACGTTGCAAAAACCAACATTTCGCAACACTTAACAAACGCTGCAAAAAATGATTTTTTGCAACGTTTAATAAACACTGCAAAAAATGACTTTTCGCAACACTTAACAAACGTTGCTAAAAGTCATTTTATATTTTTTATAACTTTTCATTTTTTAATTTGTACAATAATTTACATAAATCAACTACAAAATATGATAGAAGATAACAATATTAAATAACTCCAACAATTATTATTAATTGAACTCCAAAATGTAACAATATCCATACAAAATCCATATCCAAAATTCTAAAACATTTAAAAATTCAATACATTTTCCACACCAAAAAAAAAATAAAAAAATACACAAACTAAGTAGTGAGTAAAACAATACAATATCGCTGTACAGGAAATAAGGATAATGAATTTCCTCTTCAAACAAAAGAATAGATAAAATAAGAAAAACATATAATCTATCGATCCGTAGGTTGCTTATATGCTTATAAGTTATTCTGCATTGCTCGGCAAAGAGGCTTCAGCTTTTCTTCTACTTCGTAGTCCTATCTGTCTTCATATAAGGGTAAGTTGGAGCTTCTCCCTATTAGTTTGAGGCGTTGTGACATTAATGTGAATTCTCACTGTCTGTAAAACACTATAAGAAACACTGCCATCGATTTTTTTAAGCTTCTGCTGTTGCTCGTCAACAAACCATTCTC
>NW_019231006.1:0-2986 GCF_002742605.1 Olea europaea var. sylvestris
TCGGCTTATTGCTAGTCCAATTCGATTGGAATCGAGCCAATGAAAAGTGGTTTTTGATTTCATGATAACTTTTGGTTTGTTCGTTTATGGCGAAATTCTTGTTTAATTCAATTGGAATCGAGCCAATGAAAAGAGGTTTTTGATTTCATGATAACTTCGGGTTTGATCGCTTTCGGTGAATTGCTAGACAATTCAATTGGAATCGAGCCAATGAAAAGTAGTTTTTGATTTCAATATAACTTCGGGTTTGTTCATTTTTGGAGAAATGCTAGTCTAAATCGATTGGAATCGAGCCAATGAAATGTGGTTTTCAATTTCATGATAACTTCGGGCTTGATCATCTTCGGCAAATTGCTAGTCTAATTCGATTGGAATCAAGCCAATGAAAAGTGGTTTTTGATTTCATGATAACTTCGGGTTTGTTCATTTTTGGTTAAATGCTAGTCTAATTTGATTGGAATCGAGCCAATGAAAAGTGGTTTTTGATTTAGTGATAACTTTGGGTTTTATTCATTTTTGCGAATTGCAAGTCTAATTCGATTGGAGTCGAGCCAATGAATAGTTGTTTTTGATTTCATGAAAACTTCGGGTTTGATCGTTTTCGGTGAATTTCTAGTCTAATTCGATTAGAATCTAGCCAATGAAAAGTGCTTTTTGATTTCATGATAACTTCGGGTTTGTTCATTTTTGGAGAAATGCTAGTCTAATTCTATTGGAATCGAACCAACGAAAAGATGTTTTTGATTTCATGATTACTTCGGGTTTGCTCTTTTTTGCGAAATTCTTGTCTAATTCAATTGGAATCGAGCCAATGAAAAGTAGTTTTTTTTTTCATGATAACTTCGGGTTTCTTCATTTTTGGCGAATTGCTAGTTTAATTCGATTGGAATCGAGGCAATGAAAAGAGGTTTTTGATTTCATGATAACTTCGGGTTTGATCATTTTCGGTGAATTGCAAGTCTAATTCGACTGGAATCGAGCTAATGAAAAGTGATTTTTGATTTCATGATAACTTCGGGTTTGTTCGTTTACGGCGAATTGCTTATCTTATTCGATTAGAATCGAGCAAATGAAATGTGGCTTTCGATTTCATGATAACTTCGGGTTTGATCGTTTTCGAAAAATTACTTGTCTAATTCGGTTCGAATCGAGCCGATGAAAACTGGTTTTCGATTTCATGTTAACTTCGGGTTTGATCGTTTTCGGCTTATTGCTAGTCCAATTCGATTGGAATCGAGCCAATGAAAAGTGGTTTTTGATTCATGATAACTTCAGGTTTGTTCGTTTTTGGAGAAATGCTAGTGTAATTCGAATAGAATCGAACCAATGAAAAGTGGTTTTTGATTTCATGATAACTTCAGGTTTGCTCTTTTTTTTTGCAAAATGCTTATCTAATTCGATTGGAATCGAGCAGTGAAAAGTAGTTTTTGATTTCATGATAACTTCGGGTTTCTTCATTTTTGATGAATTGTTAGTCTAATTCGATTGGAATCGAGCCAGTGAAAAGTAGTTTTTGATTTCATGATAACTTCGGGTTTCTTCATTTTTGGCGAATTGTTAGTCTAATTCGATTGGAATCGAGCCAATGAAAAGAGGTTTTTGATTTCATGATAACATCAGATTTGATCATTTTCGGTGAATTGCTAGTCCAATTCTATTCGAATCGAGCCCATGAAAAGTGGTTTTTGATTTCATGATAACTTTGGGCTTGTTCATTTACGGTGAATTGCTTATCTTATTCGATTAGAATCGAGCCAATGAAATGTAGCTTTCGATTTCATGACAACTTCGGGTTGGATTGTTTTCAAAAAATTACTTGTCAAATTTGGTTGGAATCGAGCCAATGAAAAGTCGTTTTCGGTTTCATGATAACTTCGGATTTGATCGTTTTCGGCTTATTGCTAGTCCAATTCGATTGGAATCGAGCCAATGAAAAGTTGTTTTTGATTTCATGAAAACTTTGGGTTTGTTCGTTTTCGACGAAATACTAGTTTAATTCGATTGGAATCGAGCCAATGAAAAGTGGTTTTTGATTATATTATAACTTCGGGTTTGATCATTTTTGAAAAATTGCTAGTCTAATTCGGTTGGAATCGAGCCAATGAAAAGTGGTTTTCGATTTCATGATAACTTCGGGTTTGATCATTTTCACCAAATTGCTAGTCCAATTCGATTGGAATCGAGCCAATGAAAAGTGGTTTTTGGTTTCATAGTAACTTTGGGTTTTATCGTTTTCGGCAAATTGCTAATCCAATTCGATTAAAATCGAGCTAATAAAAAGTGATTTTTGATTTCATGTTAACTTCGGGTTTGACCATTTTCGGCGAATTGCTAGTCTAATTCGATTGGAATTGAGCCAATAAAAAGTGGCTTTCGATTTCATGATAACTTTGGGTTTGATCATTTTTGAAAAATTGCTAGTCAAATTCAGTTGGAATCGAGCCAATAAAAAGTGGTTTTCGATTTCATGATAACTTCGGGTTTGATCATTTTTGGCAAATTGCTAGTCCGATTCGATTGGAATCGAGCCATTGAAAAGTGGTTTTTGATTTCATGATAACTTCGGGTTTGTTCATTTTTGGAGAAATGCTAGTCTAATTCGATTGGAGTCGAGCCAATGAAAAGTGGTTTTTGATTTCATGAAAACTTCGGGTTTGATCATTTTCGGTGAACTGCTAGTCTAATTCGATTCTAATCCGGCCAGTGAAAAGTGGTTTTTGATTTCATGATAGCTTTGGGTTTGATCATTTTTGACGAATTGCCAGCTAATTCAATTGGAATCGAGCCAATGAAAAGTGATTTTTGATTTCATGATAACTTCGGGTTTGTTCATTTTCGGCTAATTGCTAGTCTTATTCGATTAGAATCGAGCCAATGAAATGTGGCTTTCGATTTCATGATAACTTAGTGTAATACTCCGAAATTTTATGCTGATTTAAATTTCTTTAAGATGGCGATTTAACTTTCAATACTATTTTTGGCCATA
>NW_019231007.1:0-1805 GCF_002742605.1 Olea europaea var. sylvestris
CTTCTTTATACTTTTAATTGAAAAAATTGCTATAGATATCAATAGCCATTCAATGAAATAATAAGGTACCTTGAAACAAAAAAATCAAACAACTTTCATCTTCTATTTACTAACTGCAGTAATCCATTCTTGCTAATACATGATATCAAACGTGTGATGTGAAAGTTATTTCAGTAGAAGTGTTCATTCATTTATCTGTAAAAATAAATTCTCAAGAGTCAAAATATCTCATCTCCCAAATGAAGGACTACATTTAACCTTGGATAAACAAAAGTAAAAAATCTTGCAGGTGAAAGTACTAAAAAAAAAAAAAAAGAAACAAGAGATTAAAAGAAGAGGTGTGAAGGTAGAATAAGAAAGATTAAAAAATAATTAACAAATAGCAGAAAAAGGAAAAGAAAAGTCAAAGTATATAAGAAATCTATCATTAAAAATAGAAAAATTACAATAGTAAAGGAATATACATCTGGCAACCACCAAGCTGTAAGATACCAAAAACTCAAGCTTAACATTCAGGAAATTTATTAAATTTGTTACGACAACTGTAAAAAGAGAATGATAAAATTCCCAAAAATTTAATTGCATAATTATCAATGAAAACCAAACATCCTGCAAAAGGCTTTTTCTACTATGAAATCGTAAAATTTTTTTAAAAAATTAGGTCAAAACCTCTTCTTGGATCCAAGAAATCGAAGAACCACTACTTCATCTGCCGTAGACATCTGAAGTATAGTAAAACTATCAATACATGGCATGTTGAGAGATAGAATACGAATTGAGCAAAAATTTTACAATTTGGGTGAGATAGGGGAGTTTGAGAGAAAAAGAAATGGGTTGAAAATTGGAGGAGAGAAGAAAGATAAATGGATATTGTGCAAACGAGTAGGGAAAATAGATGTTGCGTGAAAAAGTAAGGAAAAATAGATATTGCGTAAAGAAATGAAGAAAAGTAGGGAAAGAGAGAGAGAGAGTGGGAAAAAAAAAGAAAACAGAAGGAAAAAAATTACCTTAAAAAAAAAACTCTCCACACAGTGTAAAACATTTTTTTTTTTTTGCTTGCGTTATGGCAGTTTATATTAATAGATATTAGCTAAAGAAATGGAGAAAAGTAGGGAAAGCGAGAGAAAGAGTGCAA
This sequence comes from Olea europaea var. sylvestris, assembly GCF_002742605.1. Classification (NCBI taxonomy): domain Eukaryota; kingdom Viridiplantae; phylum Streptophyta; class Magnoliopsida; order Lamiales; family Oleaceae; genus Olea; species Olea europaea. Next base: position 1,136 of record NW_019231007.1, read on the forward strand.
AAAAATTGTCAAAAAAAATAAAATCGCTCTGCACTGTGTGGAGAGTGCACTCCAACTCTCCGCACTGTGCAGAGGGGTGGAGAGATGGTCTCCCCACAGTGAGGAGAGTATTTTTTTTTATTTTTGCTCAAGGCAGTTTATATATATTAATTTTTTTTTAATGGTGATAGCACGATGCGTGTGGAAGAACATACATAAACAAAATTCTTTGCTTCATTGCCATTTTTATTTTTGCTCATGGCAGTTTATATATATTATGTTGAAGAAATAGAAAAAAATAAATATTGCCTAAAAAATGGAGAAAAGTAGAGAGAGCGAGAGAGAATGAAGAAAAAGAAAAAAAGAAGAAGAAAAAGTTACCGAAAAAACAGAAGGAAAGTCTCTTCGCACCATGCGGAGAGTTAGAAACCAACTCTCCACACAGTGCGGAGAGTTTTTTTTTGTGCTCATGGAAATTTATATATACTATGTCGAAAAAGTAGGAAAAAATAGATATTGTCTAAAAATGGAGAAAAGTAGGGAAAGCGGAGAGAGTGGAGAAAAAAAGAAAGAAAATCTCTTCGCATTGTACGGAAAGTACGCTCCGCACTGTGCAAAGAGTTGGAAAGAACTCTCCGCACAGTGCGGGGAGTGCATTTCGCACTGTGCAAAGAGTTGGAGAGAACTCTCC
>NW_019231007.1:7541-15338 GCF_002742605.1 Olea europaea var. sylvestris
ACCAAATATTACCAACGGATTGCATCCGTTGGTAATTAGAAACGGATTATCCGTTGGTAAAAGTAATTCACATATCTCTTTACCAACGGTTATTCCGGTTATTCCGTGCTTAATAAAACCGTTTAACATTTTGATATTTTACTTTTGGATATTCCGTTGGTAATTAGAAATGGATTATCCGTTAATAAAAATGATATCTCTTTACCAACGGATATTTCGTGCCTAATATAACCGTTTAACATTTTGATCTTTCAGCAACAAATATTCCGTTGGTAATTAGAAACGGATTATTTTGTTGGTAAAAATAATTCACTTATCTCATATCGGAAGTTTACAACAATATTTTTGTAGTTGCCCTCTATAAATTTGTGGTCCAATAAGGAGTTAAACAATATTTTGACCTTTCAATTTAGTTGGCTAAAAATAATAATAATAATAATAATAATAATAATAATAATAATAATAATACGGAAAATTCGTTGGTAAAATGTTTACTCTTTACCTACGGCGTGATCCGTTGGTAACTATCAGCGACCCTCAAATTACCAATGGATTTGTGATTGCAAATATTTCGTTGGTGAAGATTGTTATCAACGGATATTGAGGCTTTAGAAACGAAAAATTCGTACTTGAAACTCTGTTTTTTAGTAGTATATTTTAATATTATAGAATATCTCTCGTAGGTTGATTGTGGGACTCCTGGCTTCACCTCTTCAAGGAAAATGGAGTGGCCCGTAAACTAACTTCTTTAATTAAAGAAAGTATAGCCTTTGAATTGATTGTACCTTTTGCTATAGCATGTGCAATTCAAGTATTGATGGTACAATTATTTGTCAAAGATGAAAAGGAGAGAGAGAGGGGGACTGGAGTAAGAGGGAGGATTGAATTAATTTTATTTTTCAAGCCCCATCTTTTTTCAGGTGGAAAAGATGAGGGTATTTTCATCTTTTTCAGGTGATTTTTCGTTTTATTTTCTTCTTTATATCTTATTTAATTTAATAATACTTTTTTAATTTAAGTAAATTTGTCTTTTTCAAAATATATTAACAAGACAAAAAAAATGATTAGGGACATGATTGCAAGTTCGGCTACATTTTCAATTTACTCTTCAAAAGAAAGTTGCAGTCCAGGGCCAAACTATTGCCATTTTCGACGAAAATTATCAAAAGGATCTATTTGTCAATAATTCAAAAGTTTGGAATAATTTACGCCAAGATTTAAAAGTTCGGAGTAAATACGTAAAATGAGCAGAAATTGAGGATCATTTACGTCAATTTCCCTATTAATTATCTAGCCTCAAACTCTAACGTTGTTATATCCTTATAATCATGATTAGCAAGTGTATTAGGCAGTGTGACGTCATTGTGTCCAGCTCATCAAACTGCGACAAGATCATGCTGTAACGCCGCTCGGCGCGAGACTTTATGCTTTAAAGCACATGCTTGAGATCATCTTCATTGGCAAGATTTGATTGATAAAATAAATATTTATTATTTTTTTAAAGGGAAATTCCACTTGTAGTAAATCTCATTTTTTGAACTGTCAAATGATGTGTGTTATCATGTGACGAAATGTAAATCTTGGTGTACACTATGACGTAAACCTAGCATGATTGAAAGAAAATTGAGTACAAATTGCAATTTATTAAATTGTGATTATTGAAATTTAGAAAATTGATTAGCATAATATCTCGATAGAATTGTAGTCTAAATAATCGCAATTTGAAGTTCTAAGCCCTAGTTTGATCCAGTTAAAAATTTGAATTAAAATTTATGTAAAGATCAATAATGAATTTTAATCAAATATTTTATGGGATCCACATCATTTCAATTGCACATTCCATAAATTTTTATTAAAACCTACTTAAAATTTTGAATTTTATCTAAATTAAACATGAACTAAATAAAATTATTTAGAACCAACTAATTGTTCAGCATATTTAATGATCTCAATTGTTTAAATTAAAAAATAAAAGAAACAAGTCACGTATTTTCGTTGAGTCGACAAAATATGAAATTGAAAAAAAGAAAGAAAGCATACACTAGCCCATTTAAATTTAGATAAAAATTAGATTTAAAAAAAATTGATAAAATTTGATGAAATGTGTAGTTAAAAACGTGTTTGACAATTATTATTATTATTATTATTATTATTTTTTATTTATTTATTTATTTATTTTTTTTGGAAGAATGATTTTTTGAATAATAATTTTTTTGAAAAACTGTAATTAAAAAATAGGAAAAAAAATTGGTTCACATGAATAACATTTTATTGTGAAAATATGTGGTTAAAAATATATATAAGTTCTTTTTTCTTTTTTTGAAATAATGGTTACCATACAAGATATGTCCATAAAACAATCATGCTATAAGTACAGGTAATTTTGAGTGAAAATTTTGACAGACAACACAGCGTGGACTCATTGGAAGATGGGAAAGAGAAAAAAAAATAGGCCAATCATGTGTCTGTATGAATTTTGTCAATATTTACTTGTACTTATGGCTTTTTCATAGATTGTACCTCTAATTTAAATTTTGAGTAAGTATTTTAAGTGGTAATTACATCAAACCAGAATTTCTATGATCAAGTTTCAAAAATCAGATATAAAATTTGTTTATACAAAAATCAGATACTAATTTAAATAATTAATATTAATAATACAATCAAAATTGATCATTAGTCCTAATTAGTTTCTCCACTCATCTCTCTATACGTTTCTCTCCCCCATTTCTCTCTCTCACACAACAGCTAGCTCCCCACCCCTATCCTCTCACCATACCCATCCTCTATCTCATATCACGACAGTCGACGCCTTGTTTCCAGCCGCCAATCTCCTGTATCTTTCTTCGTTGCGATCATTGCGAGGGGCAGCGAGGCGTCACTCGCTATTGTAGATAGTGGGAGGCGCTGTCGAAGAGAATGGTTGGTTGTGGTTTGAGATGGTTGTGGCGATCTGTCAGAGAATATAATGGGTGGTTGTGGTTGCAACAAATTGGAGACAGGGAAGAGAACGGATACCTGTTAATTGTAGCGGCTGTGGTGCAGGCGAATCTATGAGATTTTGTTGATTTTTGTTGGATTCAGCCGATTAGTTTTTGTTGGTTTGTGGGATGGTTGTTGTTGGCGATGATATAGGTGGATCCGACGATGTTGGTGGTGGGTTTTGGTTTTGACGAGGTGGTGTGGTAGTGGATCTGGTATTGTTGGTGATGGTAAGGTGATTGTTGCAAACAGTTGAGGTGCAGGTGGTGTCAGTGGCAACAAACGAATGTGACAAAGAGATGGCGATGATTGTAGCTATGGCCATGGATTGATGGCGATGGCGGTGGTGGTCGCGGTGATGGTAGGTCTGATGATTTTTTGGTTGGTGGTGGTTGTGTGGTGGAGATGGTGGTTTTGATTCTTAGTACAGGCGGTGGTGGTCTAGTTGGTGGTGAGATGATGGTTTAGGTGGTGGTGATGGGATGTGTTCGGTAAAGATGTATAAAGAGGGACTCTGACCAATTATTTAGTTATTGTGAACTATAAAGTGGAAATTACCAAAATAGTCAACTTTTGGGTTTTCATTTACAAAAATGTCACTTTTTAAAACTCATTGCAAAATTGTCAATTTTGGTCTTTTTTGCCCCTCAGACAAATTTGAATCCCTTCTATGTCCTTGATTAAATGAGACATGACTAGTCACCAAATTGTACAAAAAACTGTGAAATGTCAGGGGGACTATAATGGGGGAAAAACCAACACAAAATCGGTAAAGAAAGTGAGAAGACCAAACAAAGAAGAAGGAGAAACTGGTCTCACAAATTCTCCTCTCTCACTGTAGTTGGCCATGGTCCACCTTCATACCATCGATGACCACTTCCATACACAACGTTCACCACCGACGAATTAACTAAAGGTAAACTCAATCCCGTCTATCATTCGAATCTGCAAAAGGCGAGCACTGACTCCCCTATGGTATTCGACTCCTCCAACGCTACCCATCGACGACCGCTATCAATCACTCCACCGCCGACGGAGACTGTCACAAATATCTTCATGTTAGTGTTTTCTTAATTTTTTGCATTTTGTTTTCTGGAAAAGAGGAAATTCTTCGTAGAGTGTTGACGTGTACATAGGTGGTCTGAAGATCTAAAATTTTGAAGATATTATTGTAGGAAAATGTGGTTACAGGTTACCTTCAAACAGAAAATTTTGAAAAATGAGAAATCTCCAAAAAAATTATTTTATAAATACCCAATTAAAGGATTTTGGACATTGGGAACAAACCCAGAAAAACATAATCTGGAATTTCAAAAACTTAGATTCGCACTAAAAGAAGTGTTGAGAAAGTTTTTCAAAACTTTATCTGGTATAGTTGCATTTTTTTATCAAAAAGTGATCTTTTTGGTCACTCATATTGTGTAATGAACGCAAATTGATGTTTTTCGAAGCAACATGGCTGCTGGCACTGATTTTCACCTTTGTTTACTGCCGTAGAAGGTGAATATAACGAGGATGATAATGTGGCTGCTATTGAGAAAGATGGTATAGCTAATTTGAGGAAATCCTCGAATGGTAAACCTCCAAGGAATATAGGCATTTTATAAGCACTACTACACTAGTCTCATCATCTGATTTGGTAAGTGAACTCTGTTTACCAATCAAGCTTCAATCTTGTTGAGTTCTATTAATTAAGTTTGAAGCTGTCTGTTTACTAGTATGTAGTTTTTTTTTTTTATTGTTATGTATTTGTTGATCCAGTTCTTATTTTAGTATAATATGTGAGTTGCAACACTTGATCTTAAATTATAAAGTGAGTCAATTGAAAATATAATATTTATTTTATTGCGCATGTGTTCATAACTTCTATGATCCTCCATTCTAGAAATTATCCTCCGATACAAACACAAATTTTTCCGTTTTAGCAATAGCTATTTTCAGTCGCATATTTTTTAATTAAGGATGCCAACTGTTTATGTTTATTGTGTTAGACTTAATTGGACTCTGAGATAATGAGGATAAGTGAACCTTTTCTATGTGGAGTAGTGTTATTCGTTAGAGGTATTATAGCACTAAAGAATGCGAAAAAATGAAATGAAAATTACAATTATGAGTAGATTGATTCCAACATTTTTAGGGAGTAAGAGATTTGAAACCACTTCTTGTAATAGAACATGCCAACCACAAAATGCACCACCACTGTTTGAGTTTTTGTTGAGTCTGTTTTACATGCATCGCTGCTGGCTATGAACCACGTTTAAGAGTATAGCAATCTTCGAAACCGCCTGAGCGTTTGAACTTCAAAAGTTCACAAGAAATCAAGTGCTCTCTATGTTAATTTTGTTTTTGGATTCTATTGTGGATTTAGAGTTTATATACTCTACTCATGTCCTAGTTAATGTTTCAACACATATTGGCTAGGATTATCATCTTGGGGTGATAGAAATCAAGTGCACTTGTAGGCCATTTGCGTTTGTTATGTAACGAATACATTTAGTTACTGTACATAACTTGATTATTTTTTGTATCACTATTCAATCTCTTTTGCCTTCATTTGCTTGTCACTAACAAAAAGAGAAAGTAAAACAATGTTGGCAGTAGGATACTTCTAATTATTTTGCTATAAGTTTTGGAAATGATATAACTTTAACTTCATGTGACACATCTATTTGAGGTTGTACTTATTTTATGGCTCCTTTCGAATACCTCACTTGTCTATCTGCTTTATGTCCTATTTAATTGTTGGAGTCAATTGAAAATGTGAATTGTAGTAGATAATTGGAACTCTAATGGATGTTACACAAACATATTGATAATTGACTTTTCAAAAAAAAAAAAAAAATTACACAAACACATTGATCCTTGCACTGAAATTGGAATGTTATAGCTTCTTATAACGAATTTCACCTACATGTTTTTCTTCTATTTTTAGAAGCAATTTGGCACGAGATCTATGTTCATTTTATGTTTACTATAGTATATAGACAATTTCATTTTATTTTTGTTTTTAGTTTTATCCATCTTCAAAGAGTAATGCTATATAATACCGTAGATACTAAAACATACTTCTATGTGGCAGTACATGATATGTCCAATAAATAGGTCTCATAACACCACATTAATTGAACTTACATGTTTACCCAAATATATGTCACATATGATGACATTTTAGCTTATTGAACTTACATATGATGACATTTTATTTGCATATAGATTAGCAAATTTAACTTATTCAAGGAACATGTGGTGAATCGAACGTTTCGTTTATGGTTTGGTTCCAGACTTAGATATGAATCCTATGGTTCCATTTTTAAAATAACTATTATTACCCAGTTTTTTATGATTCTCTTTGAATCTTGACTGAATTAAATCCATCCACTTTTACCGGCTTTGTTGAGCGATCTCACCACTTAAGTTGTTGACGTTATGTATGGATAATGTTAATCATTTGAGATTTTGCGATATATATGTGAAACACGTTTACATAATCATGTATTTCTTTTAATGATTTATTAAACACTTCGAAAAAGTATATCTACGCTTTACGTATTTATGCTAGTATGCCCTCTCTCTCGTCGTCTAGGAACTGTTTTCAACTCTAAACTCTGCTTTTGAGATGGGAAAAGTATGAGTACTACCTCTCCATGTTTATGGCATACATTAGCAGTTGGTGGGAGTTGGAGATTAAGAAAATGTAGTTGTATATGTGGCAATATTATTATTTATGGGTAAATAGGGTTAACACGTTCACTAGTTGCAAAAATGTTGGTATATGGTGCACACAATTAGTTAATGAAAATTATTTAAAGGGAAATTTACATATGTGTGACTAAAGTTTCCAATGCACAAAAGTCTTGAAGTGTGGGTACTTCCATTTTCCCGAATACGAACCGTCTTTGCATTTGCATGTACACTTATGGCTGAGTCATTCATGTAATAGGGTCATGTTTGAAGTCATTTATGTATACAGTCACATCTCTATGTGCAAAAAGAAAAAAAGTTAAATAGTTTAGTTGTGATTATGTCTATTAAAATGTCTGGAATGACAATTCAGTCCTTACCTCAGCTCTGTGTGTTTCGCATTAATTTCGATCTTACATAAGCAAATTTGTAAAGGGTGACTTGAAGTAAAATGGGTAATCCTCATTGTATGCATTTGGTGGAAATCTTGATTGACACTTGATATATCTTTCGTTTCAATATTTATGTTACATATGTCATAACCTTGCTTTCACTTGCAATCCACTTGTTGTGAATGGTACTCGTTATATTCGGGTGGAAAATTTCTACATATTAGCCGTAAACAACTCATTCCATTGGTTCAAAGATTGGTCTTTTCTTTGCAGTTGCAGTTATTTTTTGTTTTGAAAAAAACATAATCTGGAATTTCAAAAACTTAGATTCGCACTAAAAGAAGTGTTGAGAAAGTTTTTCAAAACTTTATCTGGTATACTTGCATTTTTTTATCAGAAAGTGATCTTCTTGGTCACTCATATTGTGTAATGAACGCAAATTGATGTTTTTGGAAGCAACATGGCTGCTGGCACTGATTTTCACCTTTGTTTACAGCCGTAGAAGGTGAATATAACGAGGATGATAATGTGGCTGCTATTGAGAAAGATGGTATAGCTAATTTGAGGAAATCCTCGTATGGTAAACCTCCAAGGAATATAGGCATTTTATAAGCACTACTACAATAGTCTCATCATCTGATTTGGTAAGTGAACTCTGTTTACCAATCAAGCTTCAATCTTGTTGAGTTCTATTAATTAAGTTTGAAGCTGTCTGTTTACTAGTATGTAGTTTTTTTTTTTT
>NW_019231007.1:15897-38199 GCF_002742605.1 Olea europaea var. sylvestris
AATACATTTAGTTACTGTACATAACTTGATTATTTTTTGTATCACTGTTCAATCTCTTTTGCCTTCATTTGCTTGTCTCTAACAAAAAGAGAAAGTAAAACAATGTTGGCAGTATGATACTTCTAATTATTTTGCTTTAAGTTTTGGAAATGATATAACTTTAACTTCATGTGACACATCTATTTGAGTTTGTACTTATTTTATGGATCCTTTTGAATACCTCACTTGTCTATCTGCTTTATGTCCTATTTAATTGTTGGAGTCAATTGAAAATGTGAATTGTAGTAGATAATTGGAACTCTAATGAATGTTACACAAACATATTGATAATTGACTTTTCAAAAAAAAATAAAAAATTACACAAACACATTGATCCTTGCACTGAAATTGGAATGTTATAGCTTCTTATAACGAATTTCACCTACATGTTTTTCTTCTATTTTTAGAAGCAATTTGGCACGAGATCTATGTTCATTTTATGTTTACTATAGTATATAGACAATTTCATTTTATTTTTGTTTTTAGTTTTATCCATCTTCAAAGAGTAATGCTATATAATACCGTAGATACTAAAACATACTTCTATGTGGCAGTACATGATATGTCCAATAAATAGGTCTCATAACACCACATTAATTGAACTTACATGTTTACCCAAATATATGTCACATATGATGACATTTTAGCTTATTGAACTTACATATGATGACATTTTATTTGCATATAGATTAGCAAATTTAACTTATTCAAGGAACATGTGGTGAATCGAACGTTTCGTTTATGGTTTGGTTCCAGACTTAGATATGAATCCTATGGTTCCATTTTTAAAATAACTATTATTACCCAGTTTTTTATGATTCTCTTTGAATCTTGACTGAATTAAATCCATCCACTTTTACCGGCTTTGTTGAGCGATCTCACCACTTAAGTTGTTGACGTTATGTATGGATAATGTTAATCATTTGAGATTTTGCGATATATATGTGAAACACGTTTACATAATCATGTATTTCTTTTAATGATTTATTAAACACTTCGAAAAAGTATATCTACGCTTTACGTATTTATGCTAGTATGCCCTCTCTCTCGTCGTCTAGGAACTGTTTTCAACTCTAAACTCTGCTTTTGAGATGGGAAAAGTATGAGTACTACCTCTCCATGTTTATGGCATACATTAGCAGTTGGTGGGAGTTGGAGATTAAGAAAATGTAGTTGTATATGTGGCAATATTATTATTTATGGGTAAATAGGGTTAACACGTTCACTAGTTGCAAAAATGTTGGTATATGGTGCACACAATTAGTTAATGAAAATTATTTAAAGGGAAATTTACATATGTGTGACTAAAGTTTCCAATGCACAAAAGTCTTGAAGTGTGGGTACTTCCATTTTCCCGAATACGAACCGTCTTTGCATTTGCATGTACACTTATGGCTGAGTCATTCATGTAATAGGGTCATGTTTGAAGTCATTTATGTATACAGTCACATCTCTATGTGCAAAAAGAAAAAAAGTTAAATAGTTTAGTTGTGATTATGTCTATTAAAATGTCTGGAATGACAATTCAGTCCTTACCTCAGCTCTGTGTGTTTCGCATTAATTTCGATCTTACATAAGCAAATTTGTAAAGGGTGACTTGAAGTAAAATGGGTAATCCTCATTGTATGCATTTGGTGGAAATCTTGATTGACACTTGATATATCTTTCGTTTCAATATTTATGTTACATATGTCATAACCTTGCTTTCACTTGCAATCCACTTGTTGTGGATGGTACTCGTTATATTCGGGTGGAAAATTTCTACATATTAGCCGTAAACAACTCATTCCATTGGTTCAAAGATTGGTCTTTTCTTTGTAGTTGCAGTTATTTTTTGTTTTGTATGATCAAAATATGTTAATAACCAGGAAACATATTCAAAACAGGATTTCCCGACAGTTCATCTATCCATAGTTGTTTCTCAACTGTCGTACCCAACAGTTATCCTCTGTAATTCTCGACAGATGAACCGTCGACGGATAAAATGTCGGGACCGACAGTTCAGTTCCTGCCTGCCTAGGGCCTACCAGTAGAAAATGATATTTCTATGTGATATGCGTTCAGATATAAGTATTCCTTTTATTTTTTGCATGCAACAATTTATGATGTGGAAATCATGTTTGATGTGGGAATATCTTCCGTTTCAATGCTGGGAGGAAGTTTATATTGTGGTCTGACGCAATTTTTTCAAGATTTCCCGACAGTTCATCTATACATAGTTGTTTCTCAACTGTCGTACCCGACACTTATCCTCTGTAATTCTCGACAGATGAAGATGTGGGAATATCTTCCGTTTCAATGCTGGGAGGAAGTTTATATTGTGGTCTGACGCAATTTTTTCTTATTTTGTCTTTGTAGACATGGATTTCGAGCCTCTTGTTCCAGAGAATGCACGCTTGCGGGGCCACATATCGCAGAGAAGCAATCTGCGGTATATAAAAACAGTCGTGGAACATTTTGACGAGCGACAGCGGGAAGAGTTTCGCAACTCATGCCTCGGGTTCTTGTCCGAGGTTCCAGATCTCCAGTTCTCTGCCCAATTAATCCAACAACTCGTATTCTGCTGCATACAAACAAAGAAGCGGCACAAACTGTGGTTTAATTTGCAAGGCCATCTCGCTAGGTTCGAAATTCAAGAATATGCCATTGTGACTGGATTAAGGTGTGGTCTTCTCCCGGATGACAATGTCATGGACCGAGTTCTTGAGAAGAGGAGACTAAAGGACAAATACTTTAAACATGTGGACAAGATTTCTTGCGCCCAACTCGAGCAGACATTTCTTCGATCGTCAACGCCTCGAGCCGATCGGTACAAGCTTGGCCTCGCTTTGATCATCGAAGGAGTCTTCAATGCTCCGGATAACAACGTTGGTATCGATATGGAGACGTTGTCGATCGTCGACGATCTAGACTTGTTCTTTTCGTATCCTTGGGGTAGAATCTCGTACGGACGTCTGATAAAGGGCTTTCGGGGCCGTTGGGCAAGAAAATTTTTGGATGCGTCGAAGAAGAAGGAGAAGGCGGTTAGCTACACGGTCCACGACTTTCCCATTGCCATACAGGTGTCTTTATTTTACCTACAAATTATTTCAATGCAAATGTATTTCGTGGTTGGTTTCGTTCTGAACTAACATTCCTTTTTTACTCTAACAGATATGGGCGTTCGAGGCGGTGCCTGAAATTGGTGATCACTTCGGTGAGCGTCTTGGGGAACGTTCCCCATGGCTTCTCGGCTGGACATCAACAAAATAGCCGTAGCAGCGTACGTACGACGCTTTCTTCAAGAATGTACAGGTAAAAAATTATGTTACTTCTACGATCTCATACCTTCCAGTCGTCATTGTAGCATGTGGTTATTTCGTAACGAATATGTTCATGTTGTAGCTACACGTGTACGCGACACTGCGGCCCACCGAGACTGAGCGTGAGCAACCTCATATCGCCACTCTTGTGCTGCTCAATGATGATCCTGTCCCCGCGTTGGATGACCTTGCTAGGGACAGTGTTGCTCCGCAGTTCCAAGCAGAGCATATAGGCACCCCCGAGGGTGATACTTCTGCGGAGGCCCATGACGGTGGCGGGACCAGTGGTGAGGAGGAGTTAGGAGCCGATGACAGCGGAGAGGAAGAAGGTGGGGACTCGGAGGAGGACGACAGTGAGGATAGTGACGGTGATCGAGTTGGACGAAGTGGACAGACGGGGACTTCCCCCCCCTCCCCACCAGCATAGAGCTACTTCTCCCATGGCACCGTCCACCTCTCATGTACGACCTACTGCAGCGGCTGCATCAAGTCTCACAGCAGACGATGTTCAGGGGATGTTGCTAGATCAAAGAATTCTGTTCGAAATGCGGCTCCGCACTGTGAAGCTCGAACTCATGCAGCACATGTCAGATGAATTTAAAAACTTGAAGGACTTCATATCCACCCTCGTCCCAGCATTCGGCTCTACAACCATTGCATGTGCGACTGATGTCGACCCCGAGCCCAGACAATCAGGTACTTCACCGTATGCGTATTACATTTCTTTATGACAATGTTCACTTTATCCCTGCTCACTGACATGTTCTGTACGACAATTGTTCATTCATTGTAGACTACGGAGGCTTTGCAGGCCACCACCCGTCGCCTGACGGTATCGACGAAGACATGGGGATTGACAGGTAAGAGGGGGACGGTATGTGCATTAATGAAGAACACATGGAGCCATACCTGGACGAGCAGGATATGCCACTGGCCACTGGAACCGAAAGTGTGGAAGGTACGTCGGTTACTTTTGAGCAAATTGATTAATTATCATTTCATGTGTTTCGGAAGTTTTGAAAATTCTTAAAATTCACTTTCCATTCGCTCTTTCGTTGTTATTCTGAATAGACATAGCGCACATTCAGCCGTGCCCGGAGGATCGCCCCGTGCCAGAGCCCTCTACAATGGAAGAAGTGCAAGGTATTGCATTATTTTTCACGATTTCAACAAATATTATTTCAGGCATTCGATTAGTTTACAATTGTTCATTTGTTGTAGTCGAAGGGGCCCACCACCCGTCGCCTGGCGACTGTGAAAAAGAGAAGGACATGGTGCCTACAGGAACCATAAATTTGTAAGGTACGTGGGTCATTTATGAGGAAAACCTGTAGATTGTTATTTCATGTACTTGGCATAATTTGAAAATTCGTACATGTAGTTATACACTGAAAATATTTAATTGTTCTTTTCGACAGACACAGTACACATTGAGCCATGCCCTGACAATGACCTCGTGCTAGCGCTTGTTGCAGTGGATGAAGTGCAAGGTATTGCCTTAATTTCGGACAGTTGAATTTAATTTTCATTTTCAGTTGCTTACGTTGTAACTTTCCCAGTTCCCGCCGATGTTGCCCGACCAGGACGGGCAGTTACGACAAATAGACGGAGATCCGCACGACTGCGACGTCCGGCACTTGGTGACACTTAGAAGCATTCATCACATTTTGCAATTCCCGTGGTGAATGCCTTGTCACCGTTTACCGTTGCTGAAATTATTGTAGTGTTAGAACTTGTATTAGTTATCCGGCTTTATTATGTTATGTTAATCGTACTTACGGTACTAAGTCCCTTCATTCAATGTTCATCAATGCTCGTACATTGTATTGCGCAAAAAATTATGTATGCGTACATTTATTCTTCTTCATTTATTCTGCAGTTTACCAAAATTCAAAATTATACAATCTTTACTGCAATGCACGTTTTCGTCAACTGTTGAGAAGGAAGAAAACATCTGTCGGGCCCGACAGTTCAACTAGGCGGGCCATTAAATTTTATAACTTCCTTGCGTTTCGATAATTGAAAATGGTGGGATTGTCCAATACAAGTGTGTTAGTGTAACATGCTATTGTAGATATTATACATTTCTGATTTTTTGCAAGTAACAAGTATTTCCAATACATTTATACTATCATAATGAATGCATTACAAGCAGTGTCTATCAAATTACATTTCGTATGTCATTAAAGCTGTTGTGAGGCTTCCATTTTGAAACAGGTAGTTAATACGAGATAATGGGTTCATCCACCTCTAGCAATGAAACATTCAACTCCAATATGCATCCACCCATATTGGGTTCATCCGCTGAGTTTCCCATCGTTTTGTTGTCAGACGATGAGGACGTAAGAGTTGAACTGCATGGTGCCGAGTTTGACGTAGTGTCAAGTGCAGAATCTAAGTCACCGAACAGCGTTCTCGATCAACTCTTCGAGGTTTGGGGCCCGGTCAAGTCACCGTCCGACTCGAATGAGTGGGTGCCTCATGTTCCACCTCCAGATGTAATTGTCATTAGCTCAGACGAGTCTGATGGGGAAAGTGGGAGAGCTTCTTACATTGTCAAAAACAGTGCAACTGTGCAATAAATGGCCCTTTTGTACGAAAATATGTTTACTATTTTGTGGTATGGATGATTTCGGTCACGTTCGCTGGATACGTGCAGAAACTGCATCTCCATAATAGGCAACCGCAGCAGTGTAGGTTTTCAAGCCGCTGTTGTTCCCAACTGTCAAGAATTACAGAGACTATCTGTCGGGAACGACATATGAACTGTCGAGACGTACTGTTGGTGTTTTGTTTGTTCAGTATGGTCTCATGAAAATCAGTTTTCCACTTCGACGAACTGTCAGTCGAAGCTAATGAAACTTCTATGATCTGCTAAGTTTATAGTACGAAGAAGGTATTCATCTCATTCGTGATAATGGAACTGTAATGATCGGTACTTTGCTTGCGGAACATAACGACCAAATTTGCACTGGCATACGATAATAATTACAGATTCATAAAATAAGTTCGGAATGTACAATGCATATTTAAATTAAGTTTTTCGGGGATTACATTTGACAACCACTTTTACGGATCACGCTTCTTCAAGTGGCTTGTGATACAATAGGGTTCGAACATGTGGTCCGGTTATGACCAAGTCTCCCACATCGAGTGCATTTCCTCAGTTGGGAAGTGGACTCGTATCTAGCTCGCTTACGTCGCGTCAGCTTCAAATGTTGTTTGTAACTCGTTCTCCATCCTCGACGATAATATAGTACTACATGCGGTTGCATTGCTTCGACGTTCGTAAAACCACCTCTGCATTGTTTTACGAATGTGCTCGACCAAACACGTGATTGGCAAAGAACGAGCATGTCTCAGCATCGAGTTCAATGATTCCGCGTTGTTGTTTGTCATAATGTTGTATCGGTCTCCCACGAATAGTGCTCGTGACCAGAATGAAAAACCGGCTTTCTCCAAATACCTGTAACATCTTTCACTCACCCTACGAATCTGTCCCATTAGTCGTTCGAACTCTTCGACCTGATAAGTCGTAGCAGCTCGTTTGAACAGGAATATTGAACTTGCGTTACAGTGCCGCCGAATTAGGTTTTTCTCCACATGCCACATACAACAACAATGACGAGACAAAGGAAATAAGTGAGTAATAGCTCTTTCGATACTTCTTTTCCTGTCCGAAACAAATACAAGTACATCTGAGTCTCCTATAAGATCTTTCAAGTTAGACATAAACCACATCCAAGATCGGTTCGTTTTGGAATCCACAATTCCCCACGCTAACGGATAAATCTGTTTGTTCGCATCTTGGGCAGTTGCCAGTAAAAGTGTACCCTTGTATAGACCTTTCAAGTGACTACCGTCAACGCAAACTACGGGCCTCAAGTACTGCATGTAACCACGAATGCTTGCACCAAAAGCTAGGAAGAAGTAATGGAATCTATCGCCAGAATCAAGTTCGATGTGGGTTACCGTCCCCGGGTTATTCTCACCTAGTACGTGATAGTATGAAGATAATTTCTGAAAACTGACCTCCGGTGTCCCATGCAGCATATGTAAAGCGGCCACCTTTCCCCTACGTGCCTTGCTGTAACTTATTTGGACACCGAGCTCACGTTCCATGTCACGTGCAATAGTGCTCGGATCATACGATCGGTTCGGATTATCCAATTTTTCGAAAATATGCTCAGCAATTACAGCACTCATCACATGTCGATGCGTATTAATGCGAAACTCAATGGAACATGTGTGCACATTATTGAATTTACGGATCACAAAGATTGCAGACTGCCTCACAGTAGAAGCACGTAACATCCACTTGCAACTGCGGTCGGCGCATACAACGGTTAACATCTTCATGCTTGACCGGCTCACCCGAAATTGGAACTTGTTTTTCAAAGCAACTGCATGAATTTTTGAGTACAACTCTTTCTTGCTGAAGAATATTTCCTTTTCGACAAGATCGGATGTAGTCACAGTTCTCATAAATTCATATCCATCCGAATCGTTCGAATGTGACAAAGAGTGCTCGTCCTCGACGTCAACAGAATTAGCAGCCTCTAAACTAGGTGATGGGTTATCCAAGTTCTCATCTAATGGTGTACTCCCGTTATCATACTCATGTATTTCAAGTGCATTATTGTTTGAGACACTATGCATTCGATTCACCAAATCATGTTCCACATTTTGCTGAACATCTACCGCGACAAACGAAGGATCTTCAAAATTTGCGTCCCTTCCCATGTCAACACTTGGGAGATCGGATTCCAAAACAGTAACGCAAATAGCACTTTCCTTATGCACGGATACGTACCAATTTAAGTCTTCATTGTCGCATATTTCAGCCGGAGGTATATTCAAGTTAGGGACTTTGAACTTCAATTCAATTTCAGTACGGGGATCAAGAATACCAAGTTTCTCCTTCAACCTTAACATAAGTTCGGCTACGGTAATACTTCTTGGCACCAGAATGGAAGTAGTTTTGTCCCCTCTCCACTTCCATTCGTCATCCGCATGAACAAAATTTCCCCCATGCGACACGACGAATCTCAAATGATTATTCATACCTGAAATGTTGGGATTGCAATGGTAACAATTCGGAATCAATATGTTGGCATTTAATAGCATGAAACTCACACTTCATAATACGTAAATCAGTACAATAACAAAAGTTCAAATCAAGGGTTTGTATCGTTTTGAAGTATCCAAATTGAAAGTAATATTCTATAACTCGGCAGTTTCGAAATGTCAGGTTCGACATCTCAAACGTCTAACCCGACGATTTGTAAATGTCGAACTCGACAGTTTAACTGTCGAGAATGTCGGGAAGCAGACGGCAGTGAATTTCTGAGGTTTCTTCAACACATCATATTAAGTGTGGTCATTATTATTCACCTACCAAATGACATAATGAAAATGGCATATTGGCCTTGTCATTAAAGAGACTTTAATGGTGGTAATGGAAGAAATTACTCAATGGTGATAATGGCATTTTATTAAGGATTCAAAAAAAATCAAACAAATGAATGCATAATACTTTCAAAGTAATTTCAAATAAATATGCCCATGTTGTATTTAAAATGTACAAATACAAAGTTATAAAAGTAATATAAATTAATTTGTAATTACTAACCTCTCAAAGTGGATGTAGAATACAACACAAATGTCTTCTTGATCAATGAAAATGAAGAAGATGGAAAAGAGGTCGGGTTTCTTGTTTTTATTTCGTTTTCTAATTTATTTGGTAATTTTTTATTAACAAAATTAATCAATAAAATACACATTTATCCATGTTTTTTATCAACTCAATGCTTTTCCTTCACATCAAGCATTTAATGCTACTAGAAATGTGTGATTAAGGGTATTTTGGACTTTGCACCCCAAAAATGTGACATTTTTGCTCACAAAAAGTGAAAATGACATTTTTTTTTTTAACTTTCATTTCTGGTGACAATTTTGTACATTCCCCAACTATAAATTGGCTAAATTATAACTAATAATTTGAGATTTTGTGACCAATAAACTTGACATTTTGTGACCAATAAATAATGTAACCTAAAAATGTAAGTCATGATTTATAAAATTTGTAATTGTGATCGATAGATAAATTGTGACCTATAAATTTTTTTGATTTGTGATCGATAAATAAATTGTGACATATGAAATTTTTGATTTACGACTATAAAATAATTTTTGACTTCTAAAATTTTTTATCAGTGATCGAAAAATAATTTGTATCAATTAATTCGATGATTTGTGATCAAACAATATAGAATTGTGACTTTAATGCGTTTAATTAATAAAATATATTTTTGATTAATTATTTTATAAATTAAAATTAATTAATATCTTATTTTTGAAATTTAAAACCTTATTTCTTAGTTTTAAAATGGATCATATTTAATTTTATTGAAACAAACAATGACTAGAAAACGACAAACGGAGAGGAATCGTCGTCTGTCTGCAGAAGCACTGGGGGAGTGTTAATCAGAGTGAGATTCCAATTCCATTGTCCGTTTTCTCCTTTTTCACATTTTGATTGTACAAAAACTGTGACTCACCTCGTGATATGACACCCCGCCCCAACCCCAACCCCAACCCCAACCCAGTAATTCACGACATTTTCATTCTCAATTCAATTATTATTATTATTATTTTAATTTCAACTTAAATTAATACCCATAATCCTCTCTCTATTCTCAGCATTCACATTTTTCATTTGTCGCGTCACCAAAGCGTTACATTTCTCACACACCGCTATCTGTTTATCTATTTGTATCTATATATCAAATGGCTATGATGTGGAGAGGAAATTTGGTGATTCAATATTGATCGGAATTTGAGAATTCAAGGTAGGTTTTGTTCAGCATTGTTGAATTCTTGTGCTGAATTAAAATCAGTAGCGTAGATCGTCTTGTTTGTTTATGACGATTTTAGTGTGTTCTGATTTCTGTTTCCTTTCCATTCTGAAACTTGATTCGATTGTTATATGCTGATGATATCATGGTTAGATTAGCAGACTGATCTAATGTCACAACATGCGGAATGTGTGTGCGGTTGGAGATGGCGTGTGATTTGTTCGTTTAATTCGGTTAAATGTAGTACTTTAACTTTTGTTTTGTTTCGTTTTTTCTTTAGCCATTTTAGATTGAGTTTGAAACTGTTGTTTTAGATCATAGAGCCACAGGATTGTATTTGCTAGAAATGGAAGTTCATCATTATCTAGTAATCCATCATATGATTAATGAAGCATTCGTAATGAATTAATCAGTTCCCGAATTGTTTTGGTTGAATCTAATTTTAAGAAGTTGCTAGAGGTGACCAGTATCGTGAATTGGAACTTATGCGTGTGAAATGGTTAATAATTGAGAGCAAAAGAATAATTAGTTAATCATTGAGAGCAAAGGAACAATTGGTTATCCTCGGTTTCTACTTTTAAAGAATTTAATGATTAAAAGAATGTGATAAATAGTTGTGTGTGCATTCTTATTGGTGGGGCCTACCCGTGCGTAGAACTCTCCAATGAATTGCTTGGAGGCATAACTGTCACTTCATTGGTCGAATAAGGCTGTCTATGTTCAATTCTAAATCATTCATTTTGGAGGAAAACTGAAGGTGGATTACCATAAGATTGTTGGAACTGAGAAACTACTATGTTAATACCAAACCTTTCCCTATTTCAATGAAGACATATGCTTTTCTTTCATATTTTGATATTTAATGTTTTAGTATTTATTTTCATGACTACGTCTCTAGGTCTTTTATTTAATCAACGTATTGAAGAATTTAAGTGCATGCTTTTGCCATTGTTGTCACCATGATTCTCTGAACTTCACTAGACTTCTCAATGTTTTTAGCAGCACGTGTACCATGTGCCTACATTAACATTAATCACCTAGTTTATATGTTTGTGTAGGTGGTCTCTTCATTGTAGTTATATTCTCCGAAAATAAATTTCCTTTAGAAAATGGATAGATGTGTATATAAATAATTGTGCATCCTCTTAAACTTTGATACATATGTGGCAAAAACTGCTTTCTAGTGATTTCCTTTAGCTGATTTGGAAGTTAGGATACTGTTACTCTAGTTGGAAAAGTTCAATAAAAAAAGGTGAATTCTTATATGCTTGGAGTGCATTGGTCAACTTCTGATATGTGGCACTGCGGTAAATGCCTAATATTTCTCTCCACTCAGGTGGAAGCTAGATAAAATGCTTTTCCCAGTACCAATCAAGTTTAATGTTTTCCATCGGAATAATTCTATCCATTCTTTGGCAGCTATGAGACTTGGTACTTGTTGAGTCAGGCATACTCCAATTTAGACCCTTGGTATTATAATGATTACGTACGAGCAAGATCCTGATGTTGTGCGATGGGGTCTCCAGCTTTTCGACACTGATCCATATCCTAATTATGGAGGCTGTGGTTCCATTTTGCAACAAAATACAGACTATTGTCCTGGGGACTACCTTAAAGAATATAACTGTGGCTCAGAATCTAGTAATGCAGAAAACCATGATTTCTCATTTAACTGTCTACAGGAAGAACTATTACAACTTTCCGTTGCAGAACAATCTAAATCTTTCCAGGAGGGTGTAGACCATTCGCAAACATCTTTGTATTCTCCAAATTGGTTTACTCAGTCACCGGGAAACTACACCTTTGGTATTGATAGTGTCACAAATTCCTGACAGATTATTTGATTTCTTAAATTGTATCATCATCTTGCCTACGTTTTGATTATTTGCTGAACAACTTGTAGGAAATGGGAATTGCGAAGAAGAAGCAACTGATTTGGAAGTATCTGCTTCTTATTCTAGCCCAGGAGGAGAGTCATATTGTGGGGAGGAGTGGTCATATTCACTAGACCTAATGGATGGGAATGCTTTGGATGGTGAATTAGGCAAAAGATTGAACCAGATGATTCCTATTCCTGTAAGTGTATCTTTGTCATCGAGATCAATGCCCCCCTTCTCATTAATTTCCCTAGGACATTTAAAAAATGAATTTAATATGGTGTTGCATGTCAATTTAAAAGCTTTTAGTACATGAGCTGTTGCACTCTGCTACTATGCTTTCTATTCCATGTTAGAGTTATTGTTGCTTTAGTATTACTATGTAATAGTTGATAACTTGCTCATCCTGTCATTCTGAGTTTCATTAATGTTGAGGTGGTTATTTCTTTATCTCATTGCATGACTTGTCTGGTAAATTCTACGACTGTTGTGTTTTATAGAATTATGAACAAGCACAAACAAAATTTATTCCATGAACAATCTCAAGCAAGTGAAGGAATGGACCAGAGGCAGCGACTAAGACTCATCATAGAGAAGTTTGAGACAAAGAAACCACGAGAGGAGAGAGAATTTTATTAAGAGATGGACAAATAGGTGGTTTCATTTTTGGATGTCTAAACTTTGAGTCTTGTATTCTGTAATAGAGATCAGTGTATTAATTCTCATTGCATGTGGCGAAAAAGCATCATGTAACCAATTCTAAGATTATTAGGAATAATGCTTATCTTGTTGATGTTGTTGCATAGATAATATATTTACTGCAATTTGCAAATTTTATAATCAAGATTACAAAAATTGCATTTAGTCTTACAGATTCATACATCATTATTGTAATGAGAACGCATTTCTACTAGGCTTCCTAAATTATTACACCTGAATGGTTGATAAATGTGAAGGCGTGGTCACTTACTTTGATGCCAAAATATACAATTGGACTTTATTCTTTCTCCTCAACTTTTTTTGTCATTTTGCAGCATATTCCTAGAATTAATGGTGAAATACCCTCAATTGATAAAGCAACTTTAGATCATCAAAGGCTTCTAGACAGGTACTGGAATTCTGTTTCTTGACATGATGAACATTTAAAGAAATGATTATCACAATGTTGGCGACTACTTAACAGATTTGTGGCAATGAGCATGTGAACTGAGAACTTTAGACATAAAAAAATGCCACCGAAGCTAATAGTTCTTGGAGAAATGCTGATTGTTCTCAATGACATCCTATGGTAGACGATATCTTTGCAATGTTTATCTTCATTTGATGGTTTTTCGTTTTCTATGAGAAAAGAGTACTGTATCACTTCTGTTAATTACATAGATTGCTGCGTAGGTGGCATAATTAATATTATATTTACAAACATTTACTCAATTATTGTTCTCTTTTGTAGATTACTGGTGTATGAGCTGGTAGAATTTAAGGTTCGAGGCGATGGTAACTGCCAGGTTACTTTTTTTTATACTTCTCTCTCCTTCCCCCCCCCCCCCCCCCCGGGGGATGAACCCTAAGGTATTGACTCGGTGAATAAATCATTCAGATCATGTGATTGATGGATTCTAAAATTTGTGTTGACCGAACATATCAAGAAAGTTAATCAAAATGATATGACTGTACGTGTGCTTGCTGACTTCACAACTGAATATCTGAAAGAAACTCAAGTTTTATTCAAGCATGCCACATACTTTTTTTGAGTTTCAAAAATTTGATGTGCTGTTTGTATTGTCATGTTATTAACATGGGTTGAAGACCTAATATAGCAAGAAAACTTGTAGAATTGGTTTCCGTATATTAGTGATATTTTCCATTTTAACCATGTTTCTGAAAATGCGGAGCTTTCTTTATTTCTTTGTGTTTTCAGATATCTAACCGGAGATATTGACATAATGCCGGAAACTAGAGAATTGGGAACGTTGTGTCATGAATGTATTTGTGTTTTCTGAGTTTAGTCTGGAAAAGTCTACTTTCTAATGATCAGTATATTTACAAAAATAAAGAATAGTTTTTGATGAAAATAAGTAAAGCTAAAGAATAGATAAGTAACATTCGACTAGTACCTTTTTACACATTGTGTTCAAAAGCTAGAAGTTTCACTTGCACTAGGCATTATGCTTTGATCATTATTCAGCAATCACTTAGCCTAGTTAACTTACTACGAATTCTGATTGGAAATAAATTTCTTTCCAGTTTAGAGCTCTATCAGATCAATTTTACCGTACTCCTGAGCATCACAAATTTGTGCGACAACAAGTAGTAAATCAGGTAGGCACTTCCCTCGAGTGCACATTCTTCTTATAATCATTGCTTAGTGTTGTTTTAATTGATATTTATCGCTTGGCAACGATTTGGATTTCAGCTCTCGTCTTGCCCAGAGATATACGAGGGATACGTACCGATGGCTTACGACCAATATTTGAAAAAGATGTCCAAGTATGTCTCTACTCTCCATTATCTGATGGTTACTGGTTGTCTATTTACTGTAATTTAAACATGATTTGGATGGAAATTAGGAGTGGCGAATGGGGTGATCATGTCACTTTGCAGGCTGCTGCAGATTCGGTATGGTTTACTTGTCTTCCTTGGCCTCGTTTCATGACTACAATAGTTTTCTCTGCTTTCGTTTTTCGGCATTTTACTCCTATGATTGAACCTTCAAATTATTTCTCAGTATTTGGCGGTCCATTTGTTATTCTGATACTCTTTATTTTTTTCTGCTCTTCATCGTGCATCATCCTTAGAATATATTTGAGATGGATAGGTTAAGGGATTAAAATATATTCGAACGAGATGGAAGGAATAAGGGATTTGACACGGGAGGTTGAGGAGTAACGAGGAAGTAGATATGGAATTTCTAACAAGTTACTGCTTGAGTGAATGAGCAACAATATATGGTTGTATTGTGATTTGCATTGCTCGGTGGAAGATTATTGTTATACCTACTAATGATATGATATTTGGTTGAAAGTTTCATTAATTTTTTGGATGTCAAAGTCCACAAGGACCAAAAAGATTTCGCTCATGTTGCTTGGAGTTCTGACCGCTGAGCTCCCCACTTGCCGGTGTTAGCCCTTAACAAAAACTTGATTATACTAGCCGAGAAAAAGTTGTCCTTTGATGTGCTATACCAAGAGTTGAACATTAAGCAAAAGTTTGGCTAAAAACAGAGTAGGTTGTAGAAACTGAAGTGTCAATAGTTTTTCATAATCTCTTAACTATCCTCCCACCCCCCTCAAAAAGATAAAAGCACAAGTGGATTTGGTATGCTTGTTGATACATATGGTTTGTGGTAATTTCATCATCTAAAAATGAATCCAAAAATGACATTATACGAATCAAGATCTTTATTTATTGACTCGAAAGTTATGACATTGGCCATTTGGATCTTTTGCAAAAACTAATTCTTGCAGTCTGATAATTACTAATGACTTGCTGCAGTATGGTGTAAAAATACTTGTCATAACATCATTTGAGGACACCTGTTACATTGAGATACTCCCAAACATTCAAAAGTCTGAACGAGGTACTTTTTCACTCGACTATCAAAATATATCTTCATATATAATGCAGCTTATATGCACCCTGTTACTATCTTCTTTCTTTACCAGCTTCCATATTTATCTTGACGTTGACAACACACTTTTCTCTCAGTTATATGTCCACATGGCCCAAAGAAAGAAACTTGCATATATCTTTTAATTCATTTTCCTGTCCCCGTTTCGTTGACTTAAACTTGTATGGTATCCCACTGGGTTATGTTGACGTGCAGTTATTTTCTTGAGCTTTTGGGCTGAGGTTCATTACAACTCAATATATCCCGAAGGAGGTAATTATCAACTTCATCAATCAAAATAATTTCCTGCACAGTACTACTTGCTGAAACTCTTTTCAATACCAAGGTTAGAATAAATATTTAACAGAAAACATGAAACTGTGAGGTTGAGCTCATCTTTCAATCCCGTGATTTGCCCCTTATACCCTACCACAAGATATTAAGATCACTTGTAAAATTGCATCTATAAATACACATCTGGCATTATGATTTCTTTGAAGAACTTTCTACTGCACGAGACCGAAGTTTCTCACTGCTTGGGATTTATGATTATTTTTAAATTCATCTATGAACAAAAGATTAAGCTCTAATATATTAGATCCCATTCCAATTGTTCAAGAATTAAAAAGTGCATTCATGTGTTACATTATTATTATTCAGATTGTCCGACATTGAAGACGAAAAAGAAGAAGTGGCTGGTTACTCCAGATGTGCATTTGGAATCACCAGATGATTTCAATTGACAGAATGGTAATAGGTAATTGATCATATGCAACCAGTTTATTTCTGTAGCATCAGGAAGCCATTCAACACCTGCAAGTTTTTCTCTGCTGCTGCTCTCAATTGTTTGCACCTGCTGATGCAATTTAATCTCGTTTCATTCTGAATAATTTAATTCTTCTTCACATATGTTAGCTTGTGCAGCAAGCGAATGCCTTGATCATAAATTTGTAACTTTTTGTTTATCAAAACCAATTACATTGAGAAATTCTGGATCAATGCAAAATTATCAAGATTGTATATGAAACTTTTTGCAGCAGCGGCCCCCGCTATGGTTTAGCAAAGTAATATATATAATGGAAACTTCAAACTAGTTCGAGTTTCATGACAAAAGACCGAACTAGACTAATGTAAAGTCGCTTGTGAAATGCTTGTCCTTATTATGTCGAGTTTAATACACCAAACATATCCATCACAGATCTTTCTTCCCACTATATAAGAAAAAAAGTATACAATTATGTCCCAACCTATCAATTATGTTGCGACGTAGTCCCTATCCTATCTTTCTTGGAAACAGTATCTCGGCCTTCTGGTTTTGTAACATAGTTGGATCTCAGATTCTCAATAGATGGATTACATTCATTTGACCATGAAAATTTTAACTTTTTTTTAATTGAAAAGATGATTATAAACTTATATTCACTTAAATAAATAATAAAAGAAAAAGAAAAAGTAAAAGAAAATAACAAGAAGGAAAAAAGAAAATTAGCATAACCTACACTACCGCTCCCTGCTCCAGCCAACCCCAAAACCACCCTCAGTCCATGCCCTTCAACTTGCTAGAGCATCTTCAACGCTTCAATAGACTGTTAAATTAATAATGCTTTCAAAAAATTCGGACTTTGTCAAACTGATTTGGCAATTTCCATTGGGCACCTACTTGCTGCAATATTAAAAAGATATAGACAGCATTGTCAAGAAAAATGGACTGGAAAATGGTGCACATTCCCCGTATAGATAGGGTTTGTTCTAAGTCTCAGCGTCCCTCAAGTTTGTTTCATGGCCAGAGTAGGCAATATTGCTGTTGCCTCACCGTCAATTACAAGGACTCCTCCATCTTTGAAGCATTTTGTAATGAATTTTGCCCTAAAAAAACATGTACAAAATGCAATAAGATCTAAAATTTTAGGATGGTAAGGCAAGTAGACAAAGTACTAACATATATTTCTCTTTCATTTGTCTAATATTGCTAGCATGCACTTCCCCAGTGATCTCTTCCCCACAATACACAGGTGACCTGAATTCCAAAGTTTGCTTCACATAAACAGCCCCTGGCTACAAAATTGCAGTGTATAAATGTATGTTACACGTGTCTAGTACACATAACATATAAGAAGGATAATGTTCCGTCAATGATTGAGCAATGCATTGGACTGACTTACAATTAAGTGAAGTGCAAAAATAATATTTCGGGGTTCAGGGTGATAGGTAAAGAACAGAGGACTACTTACGAAATCGGAAGCAATGATCCAAGGAAACAAAGAGGCTATGAGCATTCCGGGTACTGGAAGATCAGCAAAACCAACATTTTTGGGTCGCTCAAGATCAAAATGCAATGGATTGGAGTCATTTGTCAACTTTGAATATTCGATAATGTCGGAATTTGAAAATATCCTGGCTTGCTTTAGAACGTGTCCAGTTTTGAGCACATTTTGTGACGACGATGAATAGAATCTCAAAGTGGTAATGGAGTTCCACAAGAGACGCTTCATGAGTGTGCAGTTGACGTTTCTGATTTCTGATACAAAAGTGAAAATTGATGTTTGAACGGATACCAGGACAGACCCAGGATTAATCAGCCAGGGCTTTTATCATTTATTTTTTTTAAAAGAGAAGTATGGCAGTATGTAAAAAAACGAAAAGACGAAAAGGGGGCAAAGTGAGACGATAAGACCCCGGTTTTACACAATACATTAACGTAAAAGATGAAAACTAAAACACAACAAAAAGTACCAAAAACCTGCAAAACAAATACCTTAAGTTGCAACTTATGATTCTTCAAGAGATCAAATATTGAACTTGAAGTAAGAGTGTAGCTGCAACTGAAGACTAAAAAACCACAAGAAAAAAGTCATTACGAATTCCTTTACTTTTTCATTTTGCAAGCAAAAAGAAGCATCAAGATGTCCACTATCAAACTTACTGTAACTGGTTATTCATATCCATAGGCAGACAAATAAACTATACAATTAGGTAACATGAACGAAAAGGACCAAGAGAAGTAAGGACCATAAGTCATAAGACAAATAATAAGCATCACTAAAATTACAAATATTGATCATGCTCATAAGTTCAATCATTTATAATAGTTTTGTTTTGTCTTCTTTACACTTATTTCTTTGAGCTCTGATTCTGACGCAATTAGTCAAGCAAAGTTAAGACTGCATATGAAAATCGAACGAGGAAAAAAGGGCGGTTTCAAACAAGAAACTACTGAAAAACGAAAAAGAAGGTTTGCAAGAGGTAAAAACGCAGAACCAGTTTACCAGTTCCAGTGGCACTGGTGATCATAGCATTTTCAGAAACCAAAAGTTACTTATGTTGTCATCCTTATAAATTTGGACTAGCTTTGTACTTTTATTTAGCAATATGCATACAAGAATCTCATAATCTGGATGACCAGTTTCTGGCATGACTTGCTGGAACTTTAGCAATCTGACCCAGTAGCTTAGAGGTAACAATTTTCGTTATATTTCAGAATATTAGAACTTTCAAGTTGGAAAGATCACCTCTCTGATTGCTTTTACTGTTGTTATATGGATATTCTCCAATTCAGCCAGGGACTTTAAAACTTGTAAACATGAAAAATCATGCTTATTTACATCAATCCATGTATTTTTATGCTGAACACCTGTAAAACTTGTAGATGAAATAAGATATTAAAAACTGGCTAAAACAAAA
This sequence comes from Olea europaea var. sylvestris, assembly GCF_002742605.1. Lineage (NCBI taxonomy): Eukaryota > Viridiplantae > Streptophyta > Magnoliopsida > Lamiales > Oleaceae > Olea > Olea europaea. Next base: position 35,261 of record NW_019231007.1, read on the forward strand.
AGAATCCCATTCCATTCCACATAGAACCAATTTGAATCACATACTATAAGGGAGCCTAAAACTAACTAATAACTATAAGAAAAACACGTAACTTCACCAGATGAGTTAAAATTATTCAGAATAAATTTATTTTTTCAGTAAAAATTATCAGATCTCAACTCAAAGAGAACCACAATTTCAATCAATCCAATACACAAAACAAAATTTCAATCGATTTCAGCAAACCAAAAGACAATGCAAAATCCACAATTATTAACAATGTCATCAACCCTTTGCAGCAAGAAATCTTCAATAACTGATCAATGACCTTCTGATCCACTAGTCTATCGTCCACAGAAACCGGTGGTGGAGCTGGTGAGGTTCGCAGCAAACTTCTGTGAGACAATTTATCGACCAGTGAAACTGCAACCAACGAAACTTACATAATGTTCAGCCTCTGGAGGATGAATATGCCCACGTGGAAATTACATAATTCCAAGATGTTTAAAGATTAGAATTCAAAAATAAGGGACCAAGTTTCATTATTCAAAAATTAGTTATGAATATAATAAATATTACCCCTAATTCAATTCCAACCCTAGTTTTATTCTCTCTCTCCCTCACTCTCCATCTTTCCCATCTCTTCTTGTCCCTGTGCTACGCCGCTGCCGGAGCACTCGCCACTAGAGACCTTACCCATTTCATTTCAATTGATGACATCGTGCCGTCGCCACCACGTAAGCAACACCGCAGCGATCTTTACCACGTAGCGCAATAGGTTTGTGTGAATCACCGTGAGTTGCCACCGAGAAACAAATCCACTCACTTACTTAGACGACTCTTCACAGGCGAAGCACCACAACCAACACGAGAAGTAGAAGCAGCGTTGTATAGTGGATTTGGCGGTTGGGGGTGGTTTTGGAGGTGGTTTGTGTGATGGTGTTTGTGTAGTGGTGTTTGTATGGTAGCGTTTTTGTGGTTGTATGGTGGATTTGGTGGTTGGGGTGGTTTTGGATGGTGGCTTGTGTGGTGTGGTGGCGTCTGTGTGCAGGCAGTGGTTGTGGTGTGGTGCAGCGACTGTATTGTAGTGCGATGTAAGTAGTGGCTGTGATGATAGTGCAGGCGACGATCTTTCTGGTGGTGGATGTGCGTGGTTGGCGGCGCTGCACGTGATCTACAAAGAAGTCGTGCGTCCTTCTCTCTATCGGCAATGCGAGAAAAAATGTGTGGTTTGGTGAGAATGACATTGCAATCGCCGTGACTTGGTGGTGGTATTTTTCATGTTGGTGGTGGTGGTGGCGGTTTGGTGTGGTGGTGGTGGTGATGTTGGCCTGTGACTTTAAAATTCGGGTGGTGGTGGTTTTTTTGGTGTGCTTGGTAGCGACGGTGGATCTAGTTGCGTCGATTTTGTTGATGTTGGTGTTGGCGGTGGCGACGGGGTGAGGGTGGTTGCAAGTGACGGTGGTAGCAATGGAGTTGGTGGTGACTGACTAGTTGACTTGTGACTTTAAAATTCAATCATCTGTGACTAAAAAAAGTAATATGTGACTATTAAATTTGAAAATATGTAACATGTGACTATAATTTTTTGGATTTGTGACCTATAATTTTTTGATCTGTAACCTCGACATAATCTGTAACTTATCAAAATTGTGATTTGTGACCTCGAAAAAGTCTGTGACCAATTAATTTGATAATATTTGACCAATAAATAAAATATGTGACCTATAATTGTGAATATGTAACCATGAATAGTATAACAGTGGCTTTATTATCATTATTTAATAACTATTTTTAATTAATTAACTAAAACCTGATTTTTCCACTAAAGAAACTTGTAACTTGGATTTTGAATTTTGATGTAACTTGGATTTTGAATTTTGAATTGGGCATAGTTAACACCTGATTTATGAACTCTTCCCTATGCCCAGATGATGTAATTTTGGTTCAGGCCCATTATGTGATCCAGTCTCGCTTAATCACAAACTGTTTAAGCCCAATCCAGGTAATTTACCTTAAAAACCCAAACTTTTTATTTTTCTAAAAAACTAACTTATTTACTTATAAGTGAACTTTTATAATTAGCCAAATAAGCTCGATGTAACAAACTATCCCTGGAAATGTAAGATGAGATTGCACCATCAAAACCTGGTTGCCAACATGGCCTAGACCTCCTTTGGTACATACTAAAAAGCTTCGTCCATGTTTGGCCTTCATTTTTTAAGAATTATTTTTATTTAAACTCAATTTTAATCACACATTTTATAGGACTCGTAATTTTTATCAATTTTTCAATACACATTTTATCAATTTTTATTAAAATCTACTAAAAATCTAAATTTTATCCAAACTAAACAAGGGCTTCATAAATTGGTAGTTCATGCATTCAACTTTAAAAATTATCGTCTATCTGGTAAATTAAATGTTATTTAACAAGGCTGAGCTTATAGAATCTTGACACACCAGGGATGGATTTAGGGGCCAAGCTAGACCCAACCGAGTTACTTTTTATGTGAAAATTTTATGTAGGTATTAATTATGTTTAAAAGATTTTTTTAGTTTAGTTCTAACTTTGTCCTTTAATATGTCTAAATCGTATATCATTTATGAACCTTTAAACAGGTCATCTCGACTTACTTGACATGTCTTATGCAATGTTCACCACCAATAGTAGATGTTATGATAAAGACATTTGAATGCCCCCAGGGCATATCTCCCAGTGGCAAAGGGGAGGGCAGATAGGGCTCAGCGCGACAGTGTGCAGAGTTCGATTCCCCGCAAGGTGGAATTGACTTTGTTGCAAGCAGGAGTTACCATATGGGTTAACAGCCTTGGCCTATCCATGTGCTCTCCACCCTGACTCCTGGGAGGCACATCCTGCGATTTACCTCCTCCACGATGGCCCAGGATAGGGTCGGTGGGGGCCCTTAAGGTTGGGGTTCAATCTTTTTTTTTTATTT
>NW_019231007.1:39340-59133 GCF_002742605.1 Olea europaea var. sylvestris
ACCGATTGAATTTTACATATATTGAAACATATTGAAGTTTTCATCTCAAGTGAAATAGGCTCCCCAGTATAGGAATAAAGACTTTTTGACTAAGTTATCATCGAAAATTACATTGAAGAGCACATCTTCCCTAGAAATGAAAACAACTGTTGTAAAGTGATTAAGGAAAATTAAATTAAGCTTGATGAGTAATGAGATTTAAAAGTGAAATTAGAGAAATGTAAATTTTGAAGTGAAAATTTTAGTATTTATAGGTGAAAATTTATAAATCAACTGGGTTTTCAATCCATAAAATTAAAATTTTAAAAATAATAAGAAAAAACTTGAATTCAAAATGACAAGCGCAATGACCCATCAAGTTATCAATGGCACATGACTGTTGATGACTTGATAGTTTATCGGCTGCAAAAGCATCCGCTTTGATATTGGCTAGCAACCCAGCAGGCTCACGAGCAACTTTCATGGAAAACTTTTGCTCGATTCACCTTTTAACTCGTGTTGGGGACAAGTCGATGAACATTGTGTTTAACGTTGTTTAGCTCGATCTTACATAACTCAATGCTAATGTCAATTACGTGAGCCAACAACTACGCCTTTGTCTAGAAGCCTTTTATTGAACTAATAAGTCAAGTCCGTCTACGTGGAATAGATTCTAGAATATAAATGTAGATTTCTTTGCCTCATTAACTTGCTAATCTTTAATTTCTCTTATTCAAGATTTTTAAGTTTTGAATAATGCATACCTCTCATGAAATTTGTAACAATATAGAGACGCCCACTCACTCTTCAAAAAATAAATAAGTGTTCCCTATTTAATGAACAATGCATGCTTTCCTTGACCACTTCTCTTTTCTATGTTAACTTGAATAATAGTAATTATATTTCAAATATTCTTATAAACTTTCTTCCACTATGTGGCTTCCGATAAGTGTATTTTATACACTTATGTAGACCTAAAAATATTGACATTTAATAGTTTTTTAAAGTAATTATAGCCTAATTTATTGTATATTTCATTTATTAGGTAAAACGCAATGATTGGAAGTTAAATTGAAAGAAAGAAGCGAAAAATGACGAAGTACAAAGTTGAGGACCAAATTCCAAATATCCAATAGTTGAATTGGACCATAAGAGATATTTTAAAGATTGATGGGAGTCAATTGAATGCAATTAGAAGTAAAAAAAGGAATGGAATATCATCAGAATATTATCATAAATCGACCTCTAATTACATGATATATCTTCCAGATTTTTTGTCAAGGATTACGACCAATTTTAGGCACAATAAATGTCCGAATTGAAAAATATCTATCTCTAAGAAAATTGTAGCCCCTTTAGTTAGCTTTCCAATGCATTTTGAATCAACTCAATCGGATATCGAGAGACAAAGATATGATCAAAATACTGATTACTATATAGAGACAAAAAAGCCGCGCACGAGTGTTACTTTCCTTATTCTATTGGAACTCTTTTGGAAACCAATTTGGGCATGATTTTTCACCAATTTTCGACCACTACAGATACCCAACAGGAGAATACATGAAGGGGGCTTTCATACATATCTCTCATACACAATATACTCCAATATTCATCAATTATTATTATCAAAGGAGGAGAATTCATTATTTTTGTGAGAAAATTGAAGGGGACTTGTAAGAATTCAATCAAGTGAATTTTCAAACTTGGTATTAAACAAAGAAGAGAGAGCGCAAGTGGAGATTCATTAAGAAACCATTGAAGAGATTCAAGATTTCAAGATTTATCTCCATCTTCACAATTTATCAAAATTCGGGTTATATCTTTCCACTTATATATGATTTTTTGTAATTTCAATATGTTAGGCTAATTTTTCATATTTGTTAGGATGTGATGAACCCTTGTTATGAATTTTTAATTTGAATAATTTAATTGACGTTAATTTATTTAATTGTTTGGATGTTTATTGTCGTTTTCATGCTTTTTCAATTAATTGACCACTAGTTGAATTGTTTGTGAATTTTGTTGTTATAGAGAGAGACAATAGGATCATTAGTACAAAATAATAAATATTGTGAGGTTCGATAGGGGATAGAGATATACCTCTATGCTTCATATGGTTTTTATAAGATGTTCTAGCTCGTTTAATGCATTTATCATGTTCCCATCTTTCATCGAGGGATAGGAAGGTCGCATGAGGGGAATATATTTAATAACTATCGAGAGAGGTTTTCAATTAAAATGGGTACGTTGACCAACAAGCATGATTTCAAATTGTCAATTTAAATTGTTGAACTAAAAATGGCTTAGTTAGGGGGATTTCACATCTTAGCAATACTTCTCACGAATTTGATAAATTTTCTTTCCATTGCTTTCAATTTAGTTGCCAGATTTAATATTGTTTAATCATAACTTGATTTTGCTATTCGATTAAGGGTATTATTAATTTTAACTGGATCAAGCACATAGTTCTCATGGGTTCGACACTCTACACACTACTATATTACTTGTTCATGATCCCGTTCACTTGTGGGTAATCAAACGACCAAGTTTTTGACGCCGTTGTCGGGGACTATTGTTTTTTACTAGTTTTAGTTAATTTTAGTTTTAATCTGAATTTTATTTTATTTTTTGTTTAGTTTATTATATTAGAAATTTTTTACAGTGTTTCTTATTTTCTTTTTCTGGATTTTGTATGCGAAGTTCGAGAACTGGTGATCTTGCTCAATTTGACCTAGAAATCGAACGAACATTCAACTTTCGAAGAAGACAACAGCTAGAAACACACCAAAAACAAAAAGAGGAAGACATGACAAATGAAAATCCGAATCAAATAGCAATCGGGGTTAATTTGGGAGTAGCACAACCGAATATCGCAGCAGTCAATGAAAATGCAAAAGTTATGGAAGAGTATATGGTTCCACCGGTAGTGGAAAGCTAGTCCAGTATCGTATATCTGGCATTTGGTCAGGCAAACTTCCACTTGTGGACAGATGTCATCAACATGTTCCAAAATGCGCTACAATTTTTCGGGAAAGCTACAGAGAATCCCAACGCTCATATATCAAGATTTATGGACATATGTGCAACAACTGCGTATCCGGGGGTTTCGAGCGAAGCAATTAAACTAAGACTCTTCTCATACACATTGAGGGATTTAGCAAAGGAATGGTTAGACACTTGCCCACTACAGAGCATCACAACATGGAACCAATTGAGTCAGAAATTTCTTAGCAAATATTTCCCACCAAAAATGATTGCTAAGCTAAGGGACAAGATCACTACTTTTCAGCAAATAGATTCAGAATGCTATTAAGAGGCTTGGGACCAATACAAGGGTTTACTTCGCCAATGCCCATAACACGGATTGCAAAAGTGGCTTCAAGTGCAATATTTCTAAATTGGTTTGAACCCGATTAGTAGGGTTAACGTAGACTCTGCGTACGATGGTTCTATCACAAAAAAAATGGTGGACCAGGTCTACCAAATCATGGAGGATTTAACATTCACCAATGCACTTTGGCCTATGGAAAGAACGAGTAGAAAGAAAGCTGTCGGGGTATTCAAAGTTGATTCTTTAATCGCACTTTCAGCACAATTGGCATCATTGGCACGGAACGTAGATCAGATGAGTGTAGCCCAGACAGTGGGACCGAAATACAAACATTATGGAGGGAACCACGAAAGTGTTGATTGCACCGTGGGTAGTCCTTTTGCTCAATCACTAGAGGATGTAAATTATGCTCATAATTTTCAAAGACAGCAACACAATCAGAATTCTAACACATATTACCCAGGCTGGAGAAATCACCTAGGTTTTTAATGGAGCAATAATCAGGGAGCTCAGATTGCACCAAAGTAGACTACACCGCCAAGTTTTCAGCAGGCTGAAAATAAGTCTTCATTGGAAGATCTTATTACTAAATTGGCGGAGATCTCTACTCAACACATGCAAAGAACAGATAAGACTTTACAAGTTCAGGGAGCTGCCATCAAGAATTTGAAAAAATAGATGGGGCAAATAGCAAAAGTACTCTCAGAAAGACAACAAGGAGCATTACCAAGTGACACTGAGATAAATCCTAAGCAGCAAGTAATGACAGTAAAGTTGTAGAGAATGAGAAGGTTGGGGCAATCACTACATGCAGTGGGATTCAACTTTTAGAAATCACAGTCAAAAGACGGGTGAAAGTAAATGAAAATGTTCCTTCCATAGATGAAGAGCAAGTGGATGAATTTGAACGGCCAGATAAAACAGTTCCATATCAAGAGTCAAAAAATCTACAGGTTAAGGCAACCATTCCTGTCAAATCTTATGGGCCTCCTGTCCTGTTTCCATAGAGATTACAAAAGAGGAAGTTAGAAGAACAATTTGCAAAGTTCTTGGATATCTTCAGAAAGCTTCATGTCAATATCCCATTGATTGAAGCTTTATCTCAAATACCAAACTATGCAAAAATTTTGAACGAGATCCAATAAAAAAATAGAAAGCTTACAGATTTTGAGACCATCAAGTTAAATGAAGACGTATTGCCATCTTGCAGAACAAATTACCTCCTAAACTATAAGATCCAGAGAGTCTCAAAATACCTTATTCAATAGGAAAATATTTGAATTTTAATTGCTTATGTGATATAGGAGCAAATATAAACTTAATGCCTTTCTCTGTATACTGGAAATTAGGATTGGAAGAGCTAAAGGACACATTCATCTCCATTCAATTGGCAGACAGATCAATTAAATACCCACAAGGAGTGGTTGAGAACGTGCTCATTAAAGTAGGAAACTTCATAATTTCCAATGATTTTGTTGTCCTAGATATAGAGGACCCATGGGATGCAGAGTTACTTATCTTAGGCAGATCCTTTCTATCAACAAGTTGAGCTGTCATGGACTTTAAAAGTGGGGAATTGATATTGAGAGTGGAAGATAAGCAAGAGAAGTTCAAGATCTACAACACTATCGAGAATCCATTACATGAAGAGATCAGCAAAAAGGCTAAGGAAGAGTGCAAGTATATTACTACAAAGGTACAACAAGGCTCGAGAGAGACGGAGCCTAAACATCTAGTGAGCATTGGACGAGAGAAGAATGGAGAATTCAAGGTTTGGAAGGCAAAATGAGGATGTAAAAGCTGGAAATTGCAAGGAGTGCAAAAACTCAAGATACATGTTTAAACCACCCTGATCAATTCCTCCGTACAATCTAGCTAAAGACTATAAATTAAGCGCTTAATGGGAGGCATCCCAATCTTCTAACTCTTTTAGTTATTTTCCTTTCTGCATTGCATTGCATAGCATATAAATTTGTTTTGATTACTAGGTTGCATTAGATTTAAGCACGTTTTAATTTGTAGGGTATCACCATCCTTAATACTTTCGTTAGGCCATTGAATTTATTGTTGGTATTTTGATTGTTTGGGCTAAGTAACACATGTTCTCGATTACTTATTTTTAATGTTTGATTTAACTGCTATGTGCAGGAACATGACGTCGAGTAACACTCAAACCAACATAAACCAAAGGAAAAGTATAATGACAGATATTGTCGAGTCATCATCCATAGTGCCTCCATATTCAACAGAAAACTTTAGGGAGTATTTTCTTTCTTTTCTTCCCCATTTCTTTATACTCTTACTTTTGCTTTATGACATTAAGGGCAATGTCGGGTTCAAATTTGGGGGCGAAAAAATTGAGTTTTTTTTTCTTATACTTATGTGTTTTGGTGCGTTTGTTTTTAGTACTCCTTAAAAAAAACAAATTTTTTTATTAGGTTCTGTGCTTGTGTGGATTGGATAGCCTGATCGGCTATGATGATCTAAATTGAGATTTAGTGTTAATTTATGAACTATGGATATGTTGCATGCTAAATAACATTGCAAAACGTGATATTATACGCGCACTAAAATTGAGTTTGACATTATGATGAAATAAGTTGTTTCATGCTCTTGATATATTGATTTAGTTAGACATAGATGCTTTATCCAAACTATACTAAACTAATTATCCTTAGACCAAATTTAGCACAGTCTGGGGCGATTTTACTATTGTAGGAAGATACGGACGTGGCTAGGGATTCCTTGTGTGAAAAAATTTTGTGTAGATTGTCTGAGATAAACAGGATAAAATTAGATGAAAGTCTTAAGTTGGAGGTCGTTTTTCTTGAATAGGTGTATGATAAGAGACATTTCACTAATCAAGCCATATATTTTAAAATTTAAAACTTCTCTTTGAAACCTTTATGACTCGAGCAATTAAGCCTGTAAGAGTATCTTAAAACTCGATGCCCTAAAGTCATCTGATTTGGGAGTAATCGGCCTAAAGTTCGTTACATGAGTCATTTAGAAAGCAATCAAAAATGAAGTTGCCCTTCAAAGAAAAAAATAATTGTTCTTTTCGAAGCCTTTATGACTCGGGTTATTAAGCCTATAAGGGTGTTTAAAAATCTGGTGCCCTAAAGTCATCTGATTTGGGAGTCATCGGCATAAAGCCTGCTACATGAGTCATCTAGAAAGTTTAAGAAGGAGTGCAATAGAAAAAAATAAAAAAACAAAAAATAAAAAATAAAAAAATGCACTAAATGTCTTATTAAATCCTAACACTTGTTCGAGAGAATTTGACTTTTGATGAAGGATAATTAGCCTAGTTGAGTCTTGACGGTCGAAGTAATCAAATAATTGGAGAATCCTTATTCATTGATGTGTTGACTTACAACTAGTAACGTTCACCTGAATTGGATAGAGTGAGGATAGTAATGAAAAATTCAACCTTAGATTACAAGCTGGGAAAGAGTGAAAAGAATAAGTTTTGGGGTGTGTGAATCTTACGAGAGATGAAAATGATATATTTGACCACAGAGGGTCAGGAACTAAAACAACTTGTGTATTCATGATTGATTACTTAATTCTTCACACATCGTCAATTTTGCTTTGATAAAGTGGACATTAATTTTGGTATTGCAACCTAGAAGCTGTTTGTGGATTTAATATTATAATCTCATATCCCAAGATAAGAAGCTGGATTATCCCACAAAAATATTTTACATATTTGTGTGTTAGGTTATGGTTTTGTTTGAGGACAAACAAATGTTTAAATTTGGGGGTGTTTGATAAGTGTATTTTATACACTTATGTAGATCTAAAAATATTGACATTTAATAGTTTTTTAAAGCAATTATAGTCTAATTTATTTTATGTTTTATTTATTAGGTAAAACTCGATAATTGGAAGTTAAATTGAAAGAAAGAACCGAAAAAGACGAAAAATGACGAAGTACAAAGTTGAGGACAAAATTGTAAATATTCAATGGTTGAATTGGACCATAAGAGATATTTTAAAGATTGATGGGAGTCAATTGGATGCAATTAGAAGTCAAAAAGGAATGGAATATCATCAGAATATTACCATAAATCAACTTTCAATTACATGATATATCTTCCAGATTTTTTGTCAAGGATTGCGACCAATTTTAGGCACAGTAAATGTCCGAATTGAAAAATATCTATTGCTAGAAAAATTGTAGCCCTTTTAGTTAGCTTTCCAATGCATTTTGAATCAACTTAATTGGGTATCGGGAGACAAAGTTATGATCAAAATACTGACTGCTGTGTAGAGACAAAAAAATTCGCGCGCGAGTGTAACTTTCCTTATTCGTTTGGAACTCTTTTGAAAACCAATTTGAGCGTGATTTTTCACCAATTTTCGACCACTACAGATACCCAACAAGAAAAGACATGAAGGGGACTTTCATACATATCTCTCATACATAATATACTCCAATATTCATCAATTATTATCATCAAAGGAGGAGAATTCATTGTTTTTGTGAGAGAATTGAAGGGGACTTGCAAGAATTCAATCAATTGAAGATTCAAACTTGGTATTGGACAAAGAAGAGAGAGCGCAAGTGGAGATTCATTAAGAAACCATTGAAGAGATTCAAGATTTCAAGATTTATCATCCTCACAATTTATCAAAAATTTGGGTTATGTCTTTCCACTTATATATGATTTCTTGTAATTTTAATATGTTAGGCTAATTTTTCATATTTGTTAGGATGTGATGAACCCTTGTTATGTATTTTTAATTTGAATAATTTAATTAACATTAATTTGTTTAATTGTTTGGATGTTTATTGTCGTTTTCATGCTTTTTCAATTAATTGAGCACTAGTTGAATTTTTTGTAGATTTTGTTGTTATCAAGAGAGACAATCGGATCATTAGCACAAAATAATAAATATTGTAAGGTTTGATAGGGAATAGAGATATACATTTATGCTTCATATGATTTTTATAAGATGTTCTAGCTCGTTTAATGCATTTATCATATTCGCATCTTTCATTGAGGGATAGGAAGGTCGCATGAGGGGAATAAATTTTATAACTATCGAGAGAGATTTTCAATTAAAATGGGTACATTGACCAACAAACATAATTTCAAATTGTCAATTTAAATTGTTGAACTAAAAATGGATTAGTTAGGGGGATTCCACATCTTAGTTATACTTTTCGCGAATTTGATAAATTTTCTTTCCATTGCTTTCAATTTAGTTGCCAGATTTAATATTGTTTAGTCACAACTTGATTTTGCTATTCGATCAAGGGTATTATTAATTTTAACTGGATCAAACACATAGTTCTCATGATTTCGACACTCTACACACTACCATATTACTTGTTCACGATCTCGTTCACTTGCGGGTAATCAAACGATCAGCTTCTTTAATAAAAATGTAATACCCAAAATATCCTTTTAACACTAACTAGATAAACAAAAATGTATTGTTTATACCATCTCTTCCAAAATACTTCAACAATTAATTGATTTGAATAATTATATTGAGGAACACAATGTAATGTACTTGATGGCGATTTCATCTTAAACGAGTATTAAAAATTTCATAGCTGTGAATGAAATGCTTTCTTCTATGAAGTCATCGAATGAATGATTAAATGGAGTTTCAATGAACATTATATATGACTTATTTCTTAAATTTTTTGTTATACAATTTGTAAAACAATGTTGGTTTATGACCAAAATGAAATGCTTAGTATTATGCTTTCATTAAGACGATTCTGACTTCCGATCAAAAAACTTGAAATACTTTTATTAAGACTATTATAACTTTTGATAGAAAAACTTGAAATGTACGTTTATGTAAATGTATTTTGTGTATTTCAAATCACAATATCTATTGATGAATCTTGATAGTACTGTCGTTGATTTAGTTATTGTTAGCCAATATATCGTAAACTAAAATAATTTTATTAACTTCAGTAAGAACGGAACAAGTAATCTAAAATTACAGGAAATAACACAAAAAAAAAATTCAAATTGAGACCTATGTAAACACAATTTCTTTAAAACAGATTCGCCCTCTCACTATAAGTGTTTAATGTTTAGTTTGAGCGTCTGTTTTCCAAGATATAACAAAAAATCAGTAGAATCTGAGTACTATAGATACTACTCGATTAACTGACTTAGTATTTGAACACTATCACCAAGCCCTTGACAGAAAGTAAAAATAATGATGCAGACAAAAGACAAAATTTTATGTAAAGAAGAGAGATTTTCTTCTTGTGTGTATATCTAGGATTTTGGATTCATACACAATAAATTGATAAGCACTGATATTATGTGCGTAACCAATGAAAATGCAATTTACAGTTTTTGGGCCTACCTTCATCCTTTTTTAGTGTTGGAACAACTACTTTAGCAAGACACCCCACACTCATAAGTATTTATAGGAAGACTTTCTTCATTTCCATAACTAATAAGGGGTCTTTTTCGTTTACTTTCGAGGTACCTTATTTAAAAGGTAATTTGCTGATAACACAACTTCTCCCTACATATTCTAAGGTAACCCGGAACTTATTAACATTACATTTATCATTTCTTTTAAGGTATGATTTTTTCATTCAACACCACCATTTTGTTGCAGTAAATAAGGTGCAGTGATTTCGTGTATGATTCTATGTTATGCACAGAATTCAGCAAATGGTGCTTCATACTCACCACCTCGATCACTTCTACATACCTTAATTTTCTTATTAAGTTGATTTTCAATTTTATTCTTATAAAGAATAAATTTTTCTATGACTTCATCCTTACTTTTAAGTAAATATACATAACAGTATTTTGTGCTACTATCGACAAAAGTAATGAAGTACTCGATGCTATCTCTTGTTTGTATAAATTTTAAATCACATATATCGCCAAGTTAAATCAAGTGGTTCCTTATTCCATTCAATTAATTTAAATGATGACCTTATCAATTTTGCCTCAATACAAGTTATACACTTATGTTTGTAATTAATATGGAATGCAGGTATACAATTCAAATTAACTAGTAAACGTAAAGATCATAATTAATATATCATAGTCTACCATGCCATAAATTGGAAGGAGTTTACTTTGTTCATTTTTGGCTTAACATCCATTACATTTAACTTAAATATACCATCGAAAACATACCTTTTCCAATAAAATATTTCACTTATTGACAAAATAATTTTGTCTGACTCAGATGCAATACTAAAACAATGTTTATTCAAAAGCGACCCATACACTAGGTTTTTGCGAATTTTCGGCACAAACAACATATTGTTAAAGAGTCAACTCTTTTCCCAAAGTCATCTTTAAAACCACATTTCCTTGACATTTGATTTCAGAAGTTGTTGAATTTTCCATGAACAACTTCTCTCCATACTCAATTTCTTCAAAAACAATAAACAACTCTTTATCAGAGCATACATGTCTTATAGCTTCGATATTAATCCACCACTCCTTTGGATTTGAACCTACCATATTCACTTCAAAAATGATGACTACGAGATTCATCTTCGACATATCATGTGTAATGTAGTCAACCAAATTTACTTCTTTCTTATTCTTTAGCAAACTGCACTCCGAAAATTTATTACTCATTTTGTTACAATTGAAACATTTTTCTTGAAACTTCTTTTTAAAAATTCCACATTTTAGTCCTAGTTTGGTCCATTTGCCACCGGATGACCTAAACTTGTTTTTGTAGATCTTATTAATATGACCATGGTCCAAAATATTGGGTTTAGCAACACCAAGATTGAACCACTTTTTTTCTGAAACTCTTGGTATTTTTTTAATTCGAAGTCTAACAATCAGTTCTTCAACATTCATTTCCTTTCTCCTATACTTGAGATAATTCTTGATTTCTTTTCATGCTGGAAATAGCTTTTCAATAATTGCAGCTACTTGGAAAGTTTTACTCATGATCATCCCCTCGGCAAGAATGTCATAAAGTATCACCTAAAGTTCTTACACTTGACTGATTACAGTTTTTATGTCTACCATTTTATAATCTAAGAATCAATTAACAATAAACTTTTAGTACACGCATCATTAGTTTTATATTTTAGCTCCAAAACTCCCTCAAGTCCTTTACAGTTTTCATTGTACTATACACGTCATATAGCTAATTTGTCATGCTATTCATGATATAGTTTCAGCACAAAAAATTCGAATGGTTCCAAGCATTGAGTGCATTAATTACTTGAACGATTCCAAGCATTGAGTGCACTAATTACTTGAACATCTCCCTCACCCTCATTGAGTTTTGGAGCAATCTCGATCAAGAATCTCGCAAAATTCAAGATTATCGGGTAAAATAACATTTTCCACTGATTTCTCTTGAAATTCAAGCCATTGAATTTTTTTGATTTTTCTCCATGATTAACAGGAACAGTAACGATATGGCCAATTATTGGAGTCACAATTTCACTCACAGCATGATTTGACAATTTAGCCACAGTCTGAACCACAAATAGAACTGAGCACTTGAACCACAATAGAGCCCGCAACCTGATTCCTAGTAGCTACATTTGAATTACATCCATGTTGGTTGATTCGATTGCTATTTTAGAAAAATCAAATGAATATCAGTTTTTGAACAACAATATATGAATCGTTTGTTTTTTACTTTAAAGAATTTGTTTTAAATTCGTTAGCCAAAATATTGCATATTAAAATGATTGTATTGATTACAGTAAAAATAGAACAAGTAATCTAAAATTGTAGGAAATAATAAAAGAACGAATAAACTTTCAAACCAAGGCCTGTATAAACATAATTTTCTTAAAATAGATTCACCCCATCATCGTAAGTATTTGAGGTTTAGTTTAAGCGTCTGTTTCCCAAAATAAAATGAAAAATCGGTAGAGTCTAAGCATTGCAGATTCTATTTCGACAAATTGACTTATTATTTAAACGCTATCACCAAGATCTTGACAGGAAATAAAAGTTATATATGCAGACAGAAGACAAAATTTTATGTAGAGAAGAGAGATTTTCATGTGTCTACAAGGGAAGAAGACAAATTGAATAAATAGGCTATAAAGGAGAATTAACAGGCCAGGAATTACGCCATTAATCATCATTAACCTGGCTCTTAATCTCTCCATTAACACATACATAATTACATGAGTTTCAAGAGTTAAGAGAATTTGGAAGGTTTTCATTTGGGAAAATAATGAAATAAAGGTAAAATGTGAACCTCCTAAGGGCCAATTTTTTTATTCTATTTGGTCCAACATTTCGTGTGCACAGGTTGCTGCCGCCCACCAGTTCAAAGTCAAAAGCCTATTTTGGTCCGTGATTTGCACCCTCAACGCACGGACGTGAAAAGAGTATCTATACTATATATGATTACACTTGGATATGATTACACCCTTTCAAAATGTAATCATATTTGAAGTGGTCATTAGGGTTGGATATGGTCCGATTCAATTTGGTTCGGTTTTAACAAGAATGGAATTGACCCAAAATTTTCGGGTATTTAGTAAGTGAAACCATCGGGTCCAAATATTATTATGGAATCATTCGGATTCGGTTCAGTTCGGTTCGACTCCATTCGGTTCCCAGGTTCCGTATTATGATTAAATTTTCTAATATTTACAAAATTACATTAATTCAACTAATGATATGTTCAATCTTAACTCTTACGAAATAATGTAATCCAATCTTATGTGTTTTTTACTTCTCTTTTTGACGTGTTCTTCATAGATTTGATTGTTAAAATAACATAAATGGAAAGATAGCGAGCTCAAAATAATTAAGAGAGACGTTATCGAGCTTTAATGCAATTTCTCTAAAACGGTAGAAACGACACTACAGTAAAGCAACAGATTTGGATAAAACTTAGTTCAATTTAATTAAGTTGGCTTTGAACTGAAATTAGAAATAGAAAAATTATATTTTTTAGTTTTAACTAAATTAACTAGTTAACAAATTTATCTAGAAAAATAAAATAATTTTGCTTATTTAAAATAAATTAATTATAAAATTTAGGGAGATTCGGTTCTTTTGATCTTAATCTAATATCGAGAATCGAATCAAACCCTTTTGTTCTGGATCCAGATACCTGTTGGGGTATTTAATTTAAGAAGAACCACTCGATTCTGTTCGGTTCGAGTTCGATTCAGTCGGTTCGGTTCGAAAGTTTTGTCTAGCCCTAGGATCATTGCCTTTATTTATTTTCGTATGTGAGATGATAACTCTAAAATAGTTTCCTTTCCAATACAAACCTCTTCCAGTGCATCACATTGAGCTCTAATTTTTCATTCACCCGAACATCATTTTTGACAAGTAAATATATGATTTCAATGTTCTTAAGAAGAAGATCACAAATTAATATTGATCTTCTAAAATAAACGAACAAGTCACACTCTAAATTTTTGCCAAAGTTAGCCCTTCATTTCTTTTTTTTCTTTTTTTCCGAACAATTACTAGTGTTAAAATAGTATTTCAGGTATTACATTATTAAAAGAATCATAAGGTGCAAAAAGTTTTTAAGTATATTTAAGCATCATCACTATTACTTATGTTAATATGTTAAAAAAGTGGTCAAGAGAAAATTGTGTTATTCTAAAACCTTTAAATAAAGGAAGTTTGTTTTGAATAGAGAAGTGATATATTTAATAATTCGAAATTTTTATAAACCTCAAGGGGGAACGGGGGCGGGGGGGGGGGGGGAGTATGGGCCATTCAAACTTAAAATAAGGAAAGTTTGTGTAATTTTTAAAGAGGGATAAAGTATTTCTGAATTTTCAATAAATCTCATAAGAGGCATACGCAATTCAAAATTTGAAATAACATTTTTTTTTTTAAACTAAATGATTGCCTCTAAAATCATCATAAACGGTCTTTGGAATTTGCCAATTTTGTTATTATTGACCGCAACAATCACGATCGTGCTTTTGTACACATGCATGAAGCTGAAATGTGGTTGAAAATTGATTTGGACGAGCCTTAAATGAAAAAGGGAACATAATTTTAGGAAAATTGCATATTTGATTCTTAAAAAATAGTCTGAGTAACATCTAAGGAAAAAGAAATGATTATTAAAGATTTTATATGGTTTGTCAATCAGCTCTTAAATTATAAAATTGTTTAATTCTCCGTTAATTATAGTTGCTAGATTCTCATGAAAAAAGTACCTAGAGACAAATTTTAGAATAGGTTGGTAAAAATAAAATTAATTTCAAAGAGTGAGACATTTGAGAGTGTTTAATAAAAAAAAAGTTGGACGATTTAAGTGGTTGAGGATTAATTATATAACTAATAAAAAGTTTAAAATTAACTTATAAAAGTCTAAAAATTGGAGACCAAATTAAAATAAACAAAGTCCTTTTCCGATTCCTCTGTCGAACACGACATCTTCAACAAATTTCCTTAAATAAAAAAACTTCAAATGTAGAATAGTCGAAATAAAAAAAGACAACCTTAAACTGCGTGCCTTGGCCGCACAATGGGGACGAACGTTGAAGTGTTGAACGTTCAATATTTTTCGTTTCAGCTTCTTTTTAATTAATTTTTTTATTAGTATCATATCGAATTATTTTATTGAAATCAAATTAATATATAATTATTTAGTTTAATAAAATATAAGTATATTAATCTGAATGAATTACAATAAAAATATCGTAAATAAAATTTATTAATTATCCAATTATCTATCACATATTCATCATGTGCATATTTAGTCCTAGTTTGAGCCCGCCTCATTCTTCAAAAATTAAGGGTGTGTTCTCTTCACCGTTTTCGAGCCGTTTTCTATTTTCGATTTTTCAAAACGGTGAAAACGCGTTCTCTTTCTCGTTTTCAAAAACGAATTTTTGAAAACAAAAAAAAAAATTGTGAAAAAAACACAAAACGATATTTTTGTTGTTTTAGGCGTTTTCAATACAAAACTAGAAAAAATTGAAAACACGGGAAATGGTTCCAAAATGGCAAAAAGAATGCATTTTTAATTCAAAATAGGCACTCAAAACACAAAACTCAAAATGAATTCAAAACTTAAAACTACAAAACTGAAACACGAAAAAAATAGCCTCTAACTTTTTTAAAACTAGTTTTCAACTACATATTTTTTTTAATAAAATAATTTTGTATATAAACTCAAAACTTTTCTATATATTTTAACCATATATTCTCCAAGAAATCCTTATTATATTTAAAAAAAAAAAAAAAAAGACTCAAAGAGATGCTTAATTTTTTATTTTTTATTATAATAAAATGTCATATTTAGGTGATTTCTTGACGATCAATTTCCTCCTTCCATGTGCACAAGCAAAACAATACAGTACAAATGAATGTGATAGATGCTTCTATTTAAATTCTTCGCCTCTCAAGTCAAATCGTATTGGAGAGTGATATAATCCTAATAATAATATCGATTGAAGACTCGTGTGCCGTACTAATAGAGTTACATGACTAACATCTTCATTGTTTCGAAGGGTCCACTACTCTATTTACCTTCAAAAAAGGTCAATAATCGTTCGAAAATTCAACAATTGACTAGATCAAAAGTCTTCTCAAATTGAAGTTACGTTCATTTCTCAAACATGACGTCAGTATTTAAAATAATATTGTGACTGTTAGTTTCCTTTAACGAGCCCTTGCAGATAGATAAAGCTTGATTGACGTGTCAAATGTATCGACATAGTTCTTTAACCATTAATATCGAAAATAAATAAAAGAGTGATAAATACGATATTATAAATTAAAGAGATGAATTTTATTGCTAAAACGAAAATTAATCAATACATCTTACACGTACTTGTGGTCAATCGCAAGAAAAGTCTATTGGTGGGGCAAAATATCTCAATTATTTTCTAGAAGTATGTTTTCTAATTTCCCAAACTTTAAGGCACGTTGGTTTCATTTTTCCACACGCAGAGTCTCTCATTTTCAACAATGTGTTCGCACGAGAATCCCTATTCCGTGTAGAATCAGTCCTAGCCCTTGATTAATTCAGATAAAAATCAAAATTTCAGCAGATTTTGATGAAAATTAATAAAATTTATTATTAAAATTTTGATAAAAAGCAAAATTTGGGCAAATTTTAATGATATTTATGATTAAAAAGTTGATAAAAATTATTAAATTCATAACATATGTGATTAAAAATTAATTTAAGAAAATTTAATTTTAAAAAATAAGGACCAGACCTATTGTGAATCCCCTTAATCTTTTATTTTTTCTCCATGGGGCCCATAAAATATTATGTGTTAACAATAGGGCCAATGTGTCAAGCATGGCAAAGTCCATTCAAATAATATTAACCACCAGAGCTTCGTTCATTCGTATATTTATTTAGAGTTTTGTTACACGAATATAGGGGATGACGTACGGGATGACCGAATATACACACACATGAGAGATCAGTATTTTTTAATTCACGTGGACCCACGCGTAATGTGAGTATCGATCAATCGAGGTGTCATAAATTTCAGGCAAATCAGTTTTATTTATTTATTTTTAGCTTTTGCACTTTTAAGTTTTCATAGATGTAACATTTAGTCAATATTATAAGTAGACTTAGTTTATTATTAATTTATTGAATAGCCATGCTGGAGTGACAGAATTTTTTGACAAATTTTGGGGATAGGCCAACGTGACGCCCCTCTATTGGAGGAGCGCCTGATGGTTTGAGTAGTTTAATCCTTTATTGAATCTTAGCATTTATTTGATGAGAATTAAAATCAAATTTTTAGTGGATTTTGATAAAAGTCGTTAAAATATGTGATTGAAAAATTGTGGATCCTATAAAACGTGTGATTAAAATTAATTGTTGATTTTGACCTAAATTAAAATTTTAATTTTAATTTGTATCAAACATGGACTTAATAACAAAAGTTGGATGATTATTCCATCAAGTTTGTCAATCTAATTTATACAAATAGTGTAATTCATGAAATAATGAATAAGAATCATGTGAAATGTGGATCCATCATGCATTTAATTGCAAATGTGTAATTAAATTGAATTATAATGAATGACTTTTTTTAGTGGAAGTCTTTTTCTTCCATTGATTCGGTCAATGATTTCAGACTACTTTCAGAAAGTCTTTTTTTTCTTCCTACATTAGATTCTATAACGTGTAAACACGACTTTTTCTATGTACTCATAATTTTTTCTTTATTTTACGAGATATTTGACTATTTTCATTCAATAGGACTGAATTGCACTGAAATTGAAAGTTCAAAACTCTGAAAATTAAAAGATTATTTGATTGAGGACTAACGTGCTATAAATGGTAATATTAGGAGGAACATCCCTTGATAATTACTTGAGAGTCCTTTTCAATTATTTTTTTTCCTCTATTACCCTGACCAAAAACGAGTAGTCAGCAAAATAATCCACCCTATTTTTTCTTAAAATTACCAAATTTACCGTATTCTCATAAGTAATTCTCGTTTAATCAGCCCCCAAACCGTCATTTGAATTCCTTTATATAGAGAGGGAGAGCAACGACTAATTCGTGGGGGCATAGAAGCTGCGATGCGCGGAAGCAGGTGGCGGTGAAATGGCCAGATCGCCTCAGAAAATGCTCCTTTTTATTTCACTGAGTCCTCATTTTCATCTATTTCTCTACGATTGTAACCTAGCAGAAACCTAACTGGATAGCTCTATTCTATCTCGACTATCCTTCTACAGGTGTGATTTTCTACCTGCATTGTTATAATATTTTATTTTGGATTTCAATTTTGAATCATGAACGATTTTTAATTGGATTATGAGTTTGTTGTGTTTTTGCATGTGCGGTCCGTTGAAATAGGCGGAAGAATGGCGGTGGCGGAGGGGATGGGAGTGGCGAAGCTGTTGTATATAATCGTGGTAGAAGATGACGCAGAAACTGAGAAGGAAACTGCGTTTCGATACACGCGTTCCGTCCTGCGGCCAACGTGACGCCCCTCTATTGGAGGAGCGCCTGATGGTTTGAGTAGTTTAATCCTTTATTGAATCTTAGCATTTATTTTATGAGAATTAAAATCAAATTTTTAGTGGATTTTGATAAAAGTCGTTAAAATATGTGATTGAAAAATTGTGGATCCTATAAACTGTGTTATTAAAATTAATTGTTGATTTTGACCTAAATTAAAATTTTAATTTTAATTTGTATCAAACATGGACTTAATAACAAAAGTTGGATGATTATTCCATCAAGTTTGTCAATCTATTTTACACAAATAGTGTAATTCATGGAATAATGAATAAGGATCATGTGAAATGTGGATCCATCTGCATTTAATTGCAAATGTGTAATTAAATTGAATTATAATGAATGACTTTTTTTAGTGGAAGTCTTTTTCTTCCATTGATTCGGTCAATGATTTCAGACTACTTTCAGAAAGTCATTTTTTTCTTCCTACATTGGATTCTATAACGTGTAAACACGACTTTTTCTATGTACTCATAATTTTTTCTTTATTTTACGAGATATTTGACTATTTTCATTCAATAGGACTGAATTGCACTGAAATTGAAAGTTCAAAACTCTGAAAATTAAAAGATTATTTGATTGAGGACTAACGTGCTATAAATGGTAATATTAGGAGGAACATCCCTTGATAATTACTTGAGAGTCCTTTTCAATTATTTTTTTTCCTCTATTACCCTGACCAAAAACGAGTAGTCAGCAAAATAATCCACCCTATTTTTTCTTAAAATTACCAAATTTACCGTATTCTCATAAGTAATTCTCGTTTAATCAGCCCCCAAACCGTCATTTGAATTCCTTTATATAGAGAGGGAGAGCAACGACTAATTCGTGGGGGCATAGAAGCTGCGATGCGCGGAAGCAGGTGGCGGTGAAATGGCCAGATCGCCTCAGAAAATGCTCCTTTTTATTTCACTGAGTCCTCATTTTCATCTATTTCTCTACGATTGTAACCTAGCAGAAACCTAACTGGATAGCTCTATTCTATCTCGACTATCCTTCTACAGGTGTGATTTTCTACCTGCATTGTTATAATATTTTATTTTGGATTTCAATTTTGAATCATGAACGATTTTTAATTGGATTATGAGTTTGTTGTGTTTTTGCATGTGCGGTCCGTTGAAATAGGCGGAAGAATGGCGGTGGCGGAGGGGATGGGAGTGGCGAAGCTGTTGTATATAATCGTGGTAGAAGATGACGCAGAAACTGAGAAGGAAACTGCGTTTCGATACACGCGTTCCGTCCTGCAGAGCACTCTGCAACTCATGGGATGCAAGGCTCGTCATGCCTTCAAGGTCGCTGCTTTTCTTATTAATTTTTTTTCTCACTTGCGTAGAACGTTCATATTTTCCATCTTCTCCCCAAATTTAACAAACTTGCAGAATTACATATCCTTGATTGTGCACATGCTGACATGCATGGCCTAAAAAGTACACGCAGTGAGTGTGCTCGCACATGTGCAGATACTCGCTTTTGATTGTGCGTATGTGTGTGTGAATGAAATGAAAAATCAGATTAAGAAGGGAATTATGTGTGTGTGTGTGTGTTTTTTTTTTTTTTT
>NW_019231007.1:59229-73628 GCF_002742605.1 Olea europaea var. sylvestris
CTGAAGTCAGGAATTTGAGATCTTTGATTAGACAGAGAATCTTGGTTTTAGCGCCAACACGCTGTTCTTATTTACCATGCGTTACACACTTCTTATTTAAAGTTAGAATGTGTTGACAGTTACCATAATGGACTATTCCTCAATACTAGCCTACGTTTTTCCCCTAGTTTCTAGTTTAAGAAGCCCTGTCTGAAGATTTGTAAAATTTTGTAATTGTAAATTTGTAATATAAACAAACACTGATTATTTGAAATCTAAGAAACTTTGTAATTCGTATTTTGTGATCTCTTGCAGTTTAGGGATAGACGTGATGTCCATTATGTTTCTTGCGTTTATAACCATTGATACTCTGACATTCCAGTGTTGTATGTTTCATCAATTTGATTGCATATTTATGAATTAATAACGTGGCTTAGCAATTCGAATTTTAGTGATTTGCATTCAAACAATTGATGTCTTCACTATTCATTGGCGGTGTTATTGAACATATAAAAAAAAAAAAAAAAAAAAAAAAAAAAAAAAAAAAAAATAAAAAAAAAAAAAAAAAAAATAAAAAAAGGGGGGGGACGGGAATCTTTGTAATTTTTTCTTTTCTTGTAGCTTCCTTTTCAAGTCTGCATTTGCTACTTGTTTTGGTAATCAATCAATGATCTTTTTGATGATGTCCTGAAATTCCTGTTTCGTTACAGATAAGCCGAAGAATATTTGAAATGGTGAGAACTGAATGCCTGGCAGATAAGTTTGTTTCAAAATGTGCAGAAGTGTCACTACAGGATCCTAAAATATATACCCTGAGGGAGGTAGAGTATTATGCTGATACCTGCTTGGATAAAGCAGATCTTTCAGAGGAAGAAAAAAATAAGAGCAAACCATTTGAATTGTACAAAAGACGCACCACTGCGGTTGTCAGGAGACAAAATTTCCTAGATTTTGCTTCCGAAGCTCTTGCAGAGTACAAGTACGTGGGCGCAGATCAGAGGGCTGATTTGGCTATAGCTTGCAGGTAAAGTTAGCGTCTCACGCTCTTTTTTGAATTGAGTTTGACTTCTCTATGGAAATTAGATGCTCTTAGTCGGAAAAGAGCATCTTTCTGTTTAACTTGTACGGTCAAATTGCTGTTTTTATGTTCTAGTTTCTCTTTCAACTGTAGTTGTGTTTCCAATATATTCAGGCTTGATGATAAATTAAGTGACGCTGAAAGGTAGGTTTAATTCACCACTTATAGCAAATTAATAGGTGGGGTTCCTGATTATAATGCACCCTGGACTTGTTCTGGCTTATGGTATACCCTCAAGTTTTCTGGCAAGAGTCAAAAGCGTCGCAATCCTAAGAATTGTTCTTTTCTCTGCTTTACGTGATTTTCTTACACTAATTTCTTGTCTTATTTTATATTTACTTGAGGGGAATGCTTCATATTCATGGGTTCCAGACCTTTGGAACAACTAGAATTGCAAATATGACTGAGTACCTTTTCAGCAATCTCGGCCATGATTTAAGACAAATCAAATTGGATACTTTCTTTATGAGTTCTGCGCAAATAGTTTTGAGGCCAGGAAGTGTAATGGAACTAATGATCTTTTCAAGGGTTCAGCATTGAATCCTACCTTGTCTACTGATTGAAGACATTAGTATGAAGTCAGGATGTACCAACCTTGCCTCCAAAGGTACAAAAGGAGGAGAAAAGAGAACTTGCAAAAAATTCTAAACTTGGTAGTTCTACTGCCATCGTACAGAACCTTTATAGAAAACATAATCTTGGGAGTACCATTCTGATTACAAAAATAACTGGCATAGTATCTAATAGCTAGAGAGGCTATGAGATCAGAACATCGCAAAATAAATGACAAATACACTCATTTAACAAGTATATAGGAATAACCCCTATATCAACAAAAAACCTACGTACGCCAACTACATGATGCAATCTGTGGACACGAACGTAAACAAGTAATACCTAAAGGCAGCCAAAATCGAAAGAAAGCTAAGAAGCACCAAACAGAGGCTATCAGGCAGTCTATCTACCCTAAAAATGCACACACCACGGAGCAACCAATAGCAAACTACAAACGATAAAGGTCAAAGAATACAATTTGGCCAAAGCCAGTTATCCACAGGATAATCCACCTGTGATTTATTAAAGTCACCAGAGATATTTTTGATAGGTTCATCATCTGACATAAGCTCAATAATGCTGGCGATGGATAGCAGAGCTTGTTTTGAATCTCATGACCTGTAATTGGAAAGATGATCGCATTCTCTTTTTATAATTGTCCTTGATTCGATCTTTTTGTAGAACTAATTGTTTTCATAGAATGATTTACCTCGCTTTATTATGAATTGAATGGATTCATACTTGTACCTAAAAAATAGGAAAAAGGAAAAGCAAAATGTTGGTTCTTGTTATAAACAAATTGTGAGTTCTCTTATGGGAGACTGTGTTCTACTTTGTAACTTGTGGGAAAATTTACACTTACACTTTCTGACCTCCGACTTCACTTTGTCATCACATTCTGTTTCTTGGTACTTGTTACATATGGTTTGAAGGTTGGTTTGTGCTTTTTTCTTTATTGCTAGTTTTGTATGATTTTGTTATTGGATCAATTCAGAATCCGAGAACGAAAGGAATCTGTTACTGTACTATTGTGCGGCACAAGTGGCTGTGGCAAATCTACTTTGTCAGCTTTGCTAGTAAGTTTTATCTGTATATTGCTATGGTTTCCCATTTTTCTGTTTTATCTGGTTTCTGGAGTTTTGTACATTACAATGCTTTAATTTTGTTATTATTACTGTTTTGGTCTATGAGTTCAAGTTTGTCAGAGTTGTAAATACATTGCGTCAGGATTATGATTGCATTGGTGACCTTTTAATTTGCATATATTTTATATGCAATATAATAGCAAGTTTTTTCAATTGTTTCAATGCTGGTATAGTTTTAATTGGCTATTTCTTTGCTTTAGTACATTTAGTGATTCAACTAAGAGATCAAGGCATGGTAATTGTTAATAAACTTTGCATTTTATCTCAGTTGTAAACTTTAAGTTTCAAAATGTGGTAAATTAGTTTGATTAGTATTTGTTACTTTTTTAAAAATGATATTCCACTGCGGGGATGCATCCATACCTCCCACGCAGGGTAAATTTTGCCCTTATTTATTTTACCTTATTCCAAATAACGTGGTGGTAGTCCTTGCTATAGACATCGCAATGATATATTACCTGCTTTAGTTTATATTCTCTTTATTTAATTGATAATTGCTTTTGATATAATTTTGTTGATATGTGTTGCAGCAATCGTCTTTAAATCAATGGACAAAATTTAGATTGAGCCGTTATCATTTTTGTAGGGTAGCAGGTTGGGTATTACGACTGTTATATCTACTGACTCAATCAGGCATATGATGAGGAGTTTTGTAGATGAAAAACAAAATCCTTTACTGTGGGCTTCAACCTACCACGCTGGAGAATATTTAGATCCAGTAGCAGTTGCAGAAGCTAAGGCCAAAAGGAAAGCGAAGAAATTAGCCGGTGTCTCAACCCCCTCACTAGCTAAGGATGACGTATCTAGCGGTTTTGCAATTGAAAAATCTACAATTGAGGGTTGTTCGGTTGCTGCTAGTTTGATCCACCCAAAGCAGATGGCAATTGAAGGTTTCAAAGCGCAAAGTGAGATGGTAATTGATAGTCTTGATCGGTTGATTACTGCATGGGAAGAAAGGAAAGAATCAGTGGTGGTGGAGGGCGTTCACTTAAGCCTCAATTTTGTGGTAAAAATAGATGAGACTTTCAATTTGAGAAAATTCTGTGTCAAATATTAAGTACCTTTTACCCTCCACGATCAGCTTTAATCTAAATTCATTTTCTCTATGCAGATGGGGCTTATGAAAAAACATCCTTCAATCATACCATTCATGATATATATTTCGAATGAGGAGAAACACCTCGAAAGATTTGCAGTCCGTGCAAAGTACATGACACTAGATCCTGCTAAAAACAAGTATGTTAAATATATACGAAACATCAGAACAATTCAAGAATATCTCTGTAACCGAGCTGATAAGCATTTGGTGCCAAAAATAAACAACACAAATGTTGATAAAAGTGTGGCAGCCATTCATGCAACAGTTTTTAGCTGCCTAAGGAGGTGTGAGGCAGGAGACCAGCTTTATGATTCAATCACAAATACAGTGACTGTTGTTGACGAGGAGTACAGGAATCAGTGTGCTGCCAATTCCTTGAGTTCCAAGGGAATGTTTCAGTTGATTCAAAGGAAAGGTTCTAGTAGGAATTTGATGGCACTTTTGAATAACGATGGATCTGTGGCTAAGGCTTGGCCGGTTAACATAATAGATGAAAATGGCAAGCCAATTGTGGGCCGTCCTATTGAGAACGGAATAGGAAATCCCGCCTTTGGACCAATGCAGATAGATAAAGCTGAATATGTCAACTTGCAGTTTGGTAATTTTGGCATCAGTGCTTGGCCCAATGATACTGGAGGTACCAGTCATGCCAGCAGTGTGGATGAGTCAAAGGATTACCTGACTGACAATGGTAGTAGATATTATTCGTCCTGCTGCAGTTCACCAAGGTTCTCTGAAGGGCATGCAAAGGAAGTAGGTTTCATTTAATTATTTATGTTTATAGCAGAGAAGTTAGTCATGAATCCTTTTTCTTGTTTATTATATCTCAAACAACAGATGGGATTATAATAATCACGTCATACAACGGCTCTGGTCGTTCATTTTGTGTAACTTTATTTCGTCGTGTTAATTTTCTAAATTTTCTCCTTTTACTTATTGGTCTTCATGTTTTTTGCAGCTCAAGGATAAAAACTCAGTGCATGGTAGTGATGAAGATGTTGACGAGCTGCCTGAGATAGACAGCGATGAGGATCTTAGTGATGGGCAAAAACAGAACCAAGAAGAGGTGTGTATGTGTCATCAATTCAAAATAGCTTTTAGTTTGAATATCTTAGCTCCCTGGAAATGCAAGACTTGAAAGTTATTGCTGCCCATGATTGATGTGTCGGGAATTCTCTGTTGTTAAGCTTTGACCTTTTATCATTAATCAAACACAGTATCATATTTAGCACCATTTTTCAAACAACCTATATCTTTTTTGCAGTTGGAAGGCTCGGTGGCTGAGGAATCCACCCTATCGGACGAGGAGTATGATGATCTCGCCCTGCAAGATATCCCAGATGGCGGCTACGTTTCTGATAATGAAGAAGAGTCCATGGAGTTCAATAACGTGGTTGTATCAACTAAGAATATCATTAATGGGCATAAGTACCAACACAATCTCGACCTTTTCATGAGAACCAAAAGTGAATCTTCGTCGGAGGAACTGTCAAGTGCTTTTGCATATCCCCTCAGAGAGAGAAACGAGAGCCGAATGCCACAACGTTATGGCAATAGCAGGTTGAGAAAACGCTCTCAGAGCATTCCAGCCTTCGGGAAGCATGAGTCACTTGTAAACGTTCCAATGGTTAAAAATGCAGTTACTGTGTAATCAAGTAGTTCTTTTTTGAGTTTCTCATCTTTTCTTTTCATGTTATTTTTTGTAGCTTTGCAGCAATCACCTTATGTATAGAATTACTTGAATAGATGAGTTTCTGGATATGGATGGCCCTGAGTTTCGTTGTTGAGATTTATTCCTAGCTAGCTATTACAATTATTTGGGCCACTCAGTGAGTCTCGAGGCAGTAGGGATGGCATTCGGGCTCGTCGGCTCGGACCGCCCGTGACTCAGCTCAGGAAAAGCTCAAGCCGGCTCGGCTCGGGGCTCGGTCCCACCGAGCCCCATTTTGGAGACACGGGCTTTACTCAAGCCAGCTCACGACCGAGCCCCATTTTGGAGACACGGGCTTTACTCAAGCCAGCCCGTGAGCTTGCAAGCTTTTTATTAAAAAAAAATTAAAAATTGAGGCTTGAAGGCAGCAGTTTAGGAGAAAACAAGCCTGCTCGGCCCAGCCCGAAAAAAGCCCGAGCTTTTGCCTTTTTTATTTTGGCCGAGCCAGCTCGAGCCCGCAAAAAAGTTCGGCCATTTTAACCGGGTCGAG
This sequence comes from Olea europaea var. sylvestris, assembly GCF_002742605.1. Classification (NCBI taxonomy): domain Eukaryota; kingdom Viridiplantae; phylum Streptophyta; class Magnoliopsida; order Lamiales; family Oleaceae; genus Olea; species Olea europaea. The sequence goes on from NW_019231007.1 coordinate 65,287, forward strand.
TCCAAGCCGAAACTTTAGGCTCGCGAGCTGGCTCGTTTACATCCCTACTAGGCTGGGATGTATCTTGATCAGGATCTAATGAATTCGTGGATGGTGATCTTGAGAAGGAATAGGTAGTTGAGAGTTGAAATGATTGAGAACCCGTACCAGCCACATATAAACATAAAGTTTACTTGTTTCATTTCATATCCAACTCAAAATGTCAGCACTTAGTGACTTTCATAATGTAATTCAAGAAATTCTGGAAATGAGATGAGATTTCGGGCAGTTTGATTGTCTGTTGTTTTTGGAAATATAGATTGAAGTAAAATGGTACAATAGGACAACTCATGATGCTATTATGTATTACTGCATCGTGGAGGAAACATGTATAGCATCACTGAAAAGGAAAAATTCACGTTGAAATGCACCATATAGTAATCCTTGACCTAAACCCGACATTTAGGACTGTTTATGCAAAGTCACTTTAGGAACCATACTTCCTACGGTTAAGTTGAGTCCACTCCTCGAAAGCTAATTGCAAGCCATAGGGAATTGAATTGCCATATTGAATCTTTTGCTGGTCATCAGGGACCGAGTGGCAAGGCTACTATGTGTAGGGAAAAATATCTCTCATTCTTGACCGATGGGTCAGGATATGTCACACATCCACTGTGTACCTACCATTTAAGTGGCAATGTCGTGTAGCTGCTGCCCTTTTCATTGCGGTCTCGTGAGCTAAACTTCGTTTCTTCCCTTAGTGAATGGAGCACAATTTGGAAACATCCTATATCAACAAAAATCTGAGTGAGTTCTTTTATATGCCTAAAAGGTCATAATGCCTAACAAACTGTGAAGCAGTTGCATTTCAGCTCGACTTCCCATCAAGACAATTCCTGGAGCACATTTACGGTGTGTTTGGTAGCACACCCTTTTCTATAGAAAATGGAAAATTAATACAATTTTTCAACTTAGTGTTTGATAGGTAAAATTTTCCATGGAAAAATGAATTCCACCTTTCTTGGCCACATCAGCATTTTCCATCAAATCCTTGAATTCCAATTCTCACCAAAATGGTGAGAATTGGAATTCTCGATTACTGCAGCATTTTTATTTTTATGTTTTATTATTATTATTTTTTGTAATAGAAATAAATTCAAAGAATTATTGTAAAAAAAATTTCCCTATAACTGACAATTTTCATGTAAAATAAAGTCAAATGAACACCAAAAGATAGATGATTTTCTTTGAGGGTCCATTTGACTGTAATAGATGATTTTGATGTTCGTTTGACTTTATTTTTCATGGAAATTGTCAATTTAAGGGATATCCACTTTTACAATTTTTCTTAGAATTTGTTTCCATTGTCAATTTTTTTTTTTCAAAAAATTATTTATATTTTGGTGTTCGTTTGACTTTGTTTTACATGAAAACTGTCAATTTAAGGGATATCTTCTTTTACAATTGTTCTTAGAATTTGTTTCCATTGCCAAAAATGAAAATAAAACAAAAAATAAAATGGTGGAAAATCAATAATTGATTTTCCACCAAATTATGGAAAATGCAAGTGTGTGGGGGAAAAGATGGAAAACGAAATAACATGGAAAACTTTTGCTATCAAACACCTAAAATTGGTGGAAAATGGAATTCGAATTCTATTTTTCATGAAAATTGTGCCAATCAAACATGGCCTTACTTCAATTTCCTAATTTTGCAACCCTTTTGGTGCATCTCTGAGACAATCTTTTCGGCTTCTTCAATCTTCCCACAACTCTAAAACTTGAATGTCTATACATACAAATCCATACCCACCCATTTCATCAAATCCAAAATCTTCTCCAACTACTCTATTATAATATGTGGGCTGCCTCACTATTACTTTCTGGCCCAAATGGACTTAAGCAAGGACCTGGACTATTATGATTATTTCCGGGTTATGAAATCGTGTTTTTTGGAGAAAACGTGTTTGCCTCTTTAATGGTTAAAGATCAGCCGTCCACGTGACTGTATCCTAACCCTTGGATTATGACGTTTGGCTGGTCAGATATTTAACTTGGTTTTGGCCCTTATTCTGGACGGTTCGATGTCTTCTGCCCTTTCGCTTGTTTCTCTCTGAGTGAAATATTAGGGTTTTTTTTTTCTTTACTGTAAATCCAAAATATTCTTGGTGGTTACTCAATCTGTATTCTTAGTGATAGTCTCTGATTGTTTTGTACAATCGATTAGTGATTGAGAGGGTTTTGGTTGGAGTTTGTAAAGAAGCGAAAGGACACTCGAAGAAACTTTTGGTTTCTTCGCACATACTGTATTGTTCTTGGTTAACACTTAGTGGATCTCAAGCTATATCACTTTTGGTGATGCTCAACGGGTGATTAGGTCGCAAGACTGAACATCCCTGAACATCAGATCCTTTTAGGGCAAAGCACATCTTCGTGTTCGTTTTTCATTTTTTGCAAGTTTACTTTTACTGCTTAAGTGAACGATCCTTTTAAATCTTAGTGATTCACCTTAACATACTCAAATTTCCATCTTTTGTGCATGCATTCACCATTATATTTCACGTAAAAAAATTGGCTCTGCTCACCATCTCTTCCACAAATTCCTTAGCCCTCTTTACTCTCCATTCTTACACAAACTTCCACAAATTCAGTTATCTGGAAAAGTTTTTCATACTTAATTTCAGTCTTGAATTTTGTTTCACTTAACAAAGTTAAATACGTAAATCTTTGGCTAAGCTTATAATTGCTTACAAGATGCTCTATCAAACCGTCATTTGATTCACACGTTTCTTAGAATCCGCAACTTTTATATACTTATGCCCATTTATCATCTATGCATTTCTTATGAGTCACAGTTTATAATCTAATAAATATGGATACTTTTTCAAGTCGGAACAAAAGTTATAGCAAACTCTTGATATGCTATGTGAAGATAATCAACAAATGTTGTCATCTATATACTATATTACTAAAAATCAACATAAAACTAGAAAGTTGTCGTATTTATTTGAACGTATACATCTTGCATCCATTGATATTTTAAAAATAAATATCTAAATTGAGGTGTTGAACCTTGAGGAGTGATGAATGTGGACTGAAAATTCAGCCATGATGTGGTAATGCATGTAGGCAGCAGTACAATAGAAAAAATGAAGACATGTGGGTGGTCGATCGTTAAAGGGAATAACTTTTTTTCCACTTGATTTTGTAGGGGGTAAAAATTGATCTAATTTGTACCATATTATCTCTTGAAATTGACCACAAATGGTCCCTTTCTTTTATGCATTGTCTATTCTTTGGGCCACCATTAAAGAGACCATTGTACGGCTGACTTCACAACTTAGCTACATGTTACTCGGGATTAGGTTTGGGAATTCATTGGTCTTTACTTAGAAGTATTCCTTACATAATAGATGTATGCACCTTCGTATTCAGTGATGCTTTGTATTAATTCATATTCATTGTTTTAATAGTATGTGGCATCGAGACTTGAATAGAGTATCTTTGCTGGCTAATATACACCTAAAAGCTTATGCTAGCACATATATATTTGTTTAAATTTTCATTTTTTGCTGGTTAATATCACAACCTAAAAGCCTTGAGCTATTATAAGGGAAATATTAATTGGTTTAATTTTAATCTTAAAATAATATCAAATACGAGGTTTGATCTGCCATAATTTCTCATAAGATACATATACGTACATCAGTTAGTAGGGTCCGTTTGATAGACTATTATTTTCCATGGAAAATGGAGTTCAAACTTCAATTTTTACTTTTTGGTTGTTTGATGGCATATTTTTTCCAAGTAATTGGTTTTCTTGCCACACGGACATTTTCTTGGTTTTCAAGGAAGGTGGGAATTGGTTTTATAAGCTATGCTGCCGATTTTTTATTATTTTTTGACTATGAAAACAAATTTCATCCCTAATTGGAAAAAAATATTTTCTTTTAATTGACAATTTTCATATAAAATAAAGTCAAATGAATACCAAAAGATATATGATTTTTTTTGGGAAACGAAAACAAATTATATCCTCGATACCAGTAAATTTTATCCCTTTAATTGACAAATTTCATGTAAAATAAAGTCAAACGAACACCAAAAATACTTTTATTTTAACATTTTTCAAGTGAAAAATTATACCAGTCAAACACAATAATTGACAATTCCTAGTAAAACAATTTTTAGGCAATTCAATTCCTTAAAAAAAAAAATTTCTACTCAAATTTCATCTTTACAATCAAACAGACCCTTAGAACTTTTTTAGGCAAGAGAGGAGCAACACAGAAAATGATTCCTGAATGGAACAAAGGCTTCAAAAGATCTCAACTATTCTCTCATCCGCGTGGATGTTAATTGCACATTTGGACACAGTCATTAAAGACACAGCCACGGCTTCCAAGGACAAAGGGGGTGGCACGATCATGCGCACTACATCGCTTAAATCAATATACGAACAAATATTTGATTTGTGGGAAAAACTTGAAGAACGGAGAATAGGGGAATTAAGTGGTATATTTTAGAGTGAGAATACCAATATATAATCCCTTCAAATAACACCAACTATGAGTATTTTAAAGCAAAAGAGATGCAAATGAGGTTCCTCGGATGCTTGAATGTGGTTCAATGGCTTACATATCAAGCTCAAAGATGTTATATAATAGCCATCATAGGCTTGTGACCTCCCACACACTGTTTTAGGCGGTACAAGCCACCTTCAAATTTATTGATTGCGTAAAGATCTACCGAAGTTGTATCAAATAATTGGACATCCACTAAACAAAGTTCAAAGAAACAAATGAAGCCCCAGCTAGTGTTTAAAAAACTGAACTAAGCAAAATAACTGAAGTTTCAATTTTAACCATAAATATTAGACTAATGCTAAGTAGTATTACCAGTGTACGTGGGAACATAGTAGCATTGGATCGTTGGCGCAAATCCCTAACAGTGACATCAAAACCAAAACAAACCATACATACATAGGGTTTGTAAGGTGAACATAAAACCTTAAGAAATAAGAGTATACAGTTGGAGTTAAAACATCTTGCAAGTGAGGATTTATTTTCAGGCTAAGGACCAAATATGGACACCAGCTCAGAGTATGAGTGCCATTTGCTGCACTTTTCAACAATGGCATTTTTTATCTGAGGGTGATGTTTCCTATGCCAACTGGCTGCATGACTTAAACTACTTCTCTCTTTGAATCTGTCAACAAATTGGTACCAATATCATTTCGTTTTAACCTTATGTGCTCCGTGGGGCATGGGAGAGACTCAGACTCAAAAACTTTTCATATCAGGTTAATTGATTAACTATATACATACATATACACGTAAGTTATAGCTGACAGGAGAGTTGCTATCAACTCTATATAATCCAATACGTCAGGCTCGAAAATCCACCTCAAACGTACTCTATTTAGGTCTCATTTCGAAGGCGCCATTGGACCATGTTCTTATAGCGACCACAGGCCCACTCTCATTTCAAGCATGTTCTTGCACGACTATGCTTACGAGCTTATGGTCCATATTCTCAAGCTGTATCATAGTCGGGGGGTGGATTTAAGAGCTCCCCTAGGCTACAGTCCTCCACCTTAAAATGTAGGGAAATTATTTATATAGATTCTTAATATAAATTTATTCGCCGAGCTCGAACAATGATTTAGCCCACCTCAACAAATTTTCTAGCGGAGTTAAGAGAGTAGATGAAATGTATAATTATGTGAGTTCGAATTAATGGAGCATACACGACAGAAATGAAACTTTGTTTATGAGTTGTTTACTTAGTATAATTTTACAGACAGCTGAGATATGAAGAATGAAGGGATATGATATCAGATCTTCGCAGTTCATAAGCTTCCAAAACTCTGAATGTAGTCACTGTCATATTAAAGACCAGTACTCTTCTCTTCGTTCACAAAGTTCTGCACGTCCAAATTCATGACTGTGAACAAGAGGAAAATATGAAAAATTGAATAATATACCAACGAAATTTCAATAATTAATGAAGATCAATATAGGATCTTAAAAATATAATTATTATCAGTTGCATGCAGTGTCTTTTTGCACATGAAAATAAATAGGAATTTTTCAACATTTTAATCGGATATGAATTAGTATTCTTATTAGCTAGCTGATCGTCCTCATCATAGATTTTGAGACATCAAGCGCAGCAAAGAATGGTCATAACTATATTGAAGAAAATCTTTTACTCGATCAATTTTTTCAAGACATACCTGGTACATTGAATTACACATGATAATATATGATCAAGGAAGAGAGATTTGGAAAAATTTACGAGTCAAAAAGTTAAAGCGTATTAAAAATACTATAAGTCACAGCATATCCTTGTATTAATGCAATCTGAAGCAACCTCAGGCAAATGAGTGTTTCTCAATATTAAGCCCCGTTTGAACAACATTATTGTAAAAATAAAAATAAAAAATATAGTCGTTATAGATCCCACACAAGAAATAAAAAGTCAAATATGGTGGTTTGATGTGATGGATAACGATCATATTTTTCATTTTAATGAGAAAATAATGGGGCTCAAATAGGGTATAAATATCAATAAACTGGAAAAAAAAATTGAGCTTTGTTCATGATAAATACTATAAGTCACTTAATTTTAATGAGAAAATAATGGGGCTCAAACAGGGTATAAATATCAAGTTCTATATTTAATTAAAAACCACTGCTTCTGACAGTATAGAAGAGATTTTGGAAAGCAAAATACATAAAATTTTGAGGTTGTACAAGACTATAATGGATCAAATATTATTGTTGCAAATGTAGCCCCAAGTGTAATATTCTTGAGACTAACTTTGAGATTCTGAGTTTGGATGAACAATCTATAAGCAGGATAGAATTTGGATGGACAACAACAAAAGTTGAAGATAGAGAAGTACTGGTAAATAGTAAGGACTTGTATGATCAAATGCAGCACAACAACAACAACAAAAACAAATTGAGCTTTGTTCATGATAAATTTTGGTTTAGTTACAAAATCCTTCTAAATCATTTCGGTTCATGGAAATCAGAAGCATTAAATTGCTGATTTAGCAAATGTTAATTTCAATTGTGTCTCATTTCATGATTATCGCTGGCCATCACATAAAATGGTGATCATCAAATCCAGACAAGGTCGTTCAACTCCTCCAAATTAAGTGAACTTTTGAAGTTACTTGGGTTAGAATCCTTTTAATTGCTGTGACTATTAGTCCTAATGCATTAGGCCAAGTTAATTTATGTCATTGGCTCATATAGACACTTTAAACTGTGAATATTGACTAGCTTTTTTCATACACGTACAAAAATAAAAAAATTGCTCCAAGATGCACCCGCGCATCAAAAGATCTCTCTATAATATCATTATTTGAATCATCAACGTAATCAATGACATAGGGATGTGGATTTGACGTCATCCCCACCTTCCTCCAGTATACCACTAGCAGTCCTTCTTGAGTGCAGCACGCACATTTTTCTTTCTTTTGGAGCAGTTTTCCCTGGGTGTACTAAACCCACGAGGGAAAGCAAAGATACTTTGAGGATACATGTCAATTAGGCTAAGTTGCTCAGATGTTTCTCAACAATAGATATTACCAGTAAGACTGATTGTGATCAAATGTTGAAAGCAATGAACCTAATCATTGAGTTACGTTACTATCAGGTTTAATTCTATCATGATTTGCACTCAGAAGTTCGTAGAGAAGTTGCAACTTTCAAAGAAAACTATCCCTTGAACAGAAAAAATCCACTTATAATTGAGAATCTCCATAAAATAATCAATTTTATTTTATATTTCCTCTATAAAAAGACAGAAACACAAAACCAAACATCTATATAGTATTGAGTTAATTAATACATTGATTATATTCTATGAGCAAATAGAACACTTATAAACAATCTTTTCTTACCTCTTTTTCTTGACTGCTGTCGCTTCAAATTCTTGTCTGAAGCTGACCATTCAATTTGCATATCCATTATTTGCTGAAAACAGTGAAAAACAAGGTATTAAATGCTAAATGTTAAAAAAAATAAGCAAAAATGAATACAACAATTACCCCTTTATGGTAATTTTTCTCTTTCCCAAGTTCTTTTCCCCTGATTATATTTACACCCCATCTCTATTATAGAGACCTTTTTGGATCGGCACAGATGAATAATCACAGATCTATGCAGTACTCAATCCGTATGTCATCAGCAGAGTGTAGTCAGTTGTGTCGGTTCTTGATAGAGCTGACAGAAAACAAAGCAAAATAAAGAAAAAATAAAACAGTATTTTAGTCCTAGAGAATACCAAAAATCCCACCTGACAGAATCCAACAAAGAACTGGAAAGCAGTGAATTTAACCCTCCCGAA
>NW_019231007.1:73785-84240 GCF_002742605.1 Olea europaea var. sylvestris
TGAAAAAGAAAAAAACAAAGAAAAAGAAAAAAAAAAAAAAAAAAAAACAAAAAAAACAAAAAACAAAAAAAAACAAAAAAACAAACAAACAAACAAAAACAAACTACCCTATTTTCTTTTTTATTGTTTTCCCTTCTATTGAAATATATCAAATCACCGAAAAAGTGAAAGATAAAATAGCAAAAAAACCAAAAGCAGCTGCTGGTGATTCCATGGATTTTATGTAGAAAATCTATCGGCTCAGATTCTGGCATTAATTAACCTTATCTTTTACTGCTGGATCAGCTACAATAATCGATCATGAAAGAACTTAAAACAAGCACTAATTGAGACTCTCCAAATCAGCATCTTTGGAAGAGAAGAATTGATCAGAACAAGCCATCAGTTGAAACTTTAAACACACTCGAAATAAACAATTCAGAAAAAAAAAAAAAAAACAAGAAATATAAACACATCCAAGATCTAAATTTGGGCGATCGAACTGTTTATTTGTGTGAAAGAGACAGCGAGTGGGGGTGGGGGTGGGTGGGGTTTTGGAGGAAGAAAAGGTTTAGGGAGCTGAGCTCACAATGTGGTGGTGTTTCTTGGATATAGATATAGACGACGGAGTCTATTTGGTTTCAAGATTTTTAAGGTACTTTTATTATTTTATATTATATGAATTTAATTTCATTCACTGACTGACAACAGTTAAACCCTAGTATTCAACCCTCGTACTCGATCATGTGCTTAACCCAAAGCCTTTTTGTGGCTTTATGTTCAAGACCTTGAAAACTAGTTTTAAGCTCATTTTGATGACCAACATGAAAAATAAGTGGATCCTGTTGATTCTAAGGAGTTGCAAGAACTGAGATTTAATGGAGCATTATGAAATAACGAAGATCACAACAATAAAACAAGATTAGGGGTAAAGAAATAAATGAGAGTTATATGAAGCAATTTTGGCCTAAACTAAACCGAAAGAAGATATCATTATTTATAGATACATACCATACCATAAAGATGGAAATAATGTGAAATAAGGAAATAATATATTTTCAACAAAATCACGTGAAGATAAGGAAACAATATTTTCTACATGAAAATAAGAAAACCATTTTTTTCCTAATTTGGGTCATAAACCCAACAATCTCCACCTTGACTCAAATTCTGGTACAACAAATGAAACTCCAAAATTTCTCCACCTGGAATAATATGTCAAACTACATCAAAATAATCGAAAACATTAACCAAAGCTCTCTGTCACAAAAAAAAAAAAAAAAAAAAANCTAGTATTCAACCCTCGTACTCGATCATGTGCTTAACCCAAAGCCTTTTTGTGGCTTTATGTTCAAGACCTTGAAAACTAGTTATAAGCTCATTTTGATGACCAACATGAAAAATAAGTGGATCCTGTTGATTCTAAGGATTTGTAAGAACTGAGATTTAATGAAGCATTATGAAATAACGAAGATCACAACAATAAAATAAGATTAGGGGTAAAGAAATAAATGAGAGTTATATGAAGCAATTTTGGCTTGAACTAAACCGAAAGAAGATATCATTATTTATAGATACATACCATACCATAAAGATGAAAATAATGTGAAATAAGAAAATAATATATTTTCAACAAAATCACGTGAAGATAAGGAAACAATATTTTCTACATGAAAATAAGAAAACCATTTTTTACTCTAATTTGGGTCATAAACCCAACAATCTCCACCTTGACTCAAATTCTGGTGCAACAAATGAAACTCCAAAATTTCTCCACCTAGAATAATACGTCAAACTGCATCAAAATAATCGAAAACATTAACCAAAGCTCTCTGTCACAAAAAAAAAAAAAAAAATCTTCCTCTGTCCGGCATCCACAAGCGACACCCGAACCTAACTCTCGGTTCCCAAAATTTCACCAAGGAATCATTGTTGACCAAATAGGGTCGAAGCACATCCTGTGATAGAAACCACACCAAATGCCTTATCAGAAGGCCTTTTGCTAGAATTGTCACCTTCAACGATCTTGAAAGCATTACAGACATCATTGACACCACTGTACCTACGCTACATGAGTCCAACCCTAGCAACTGAATACAGTGTATTCGCTGAAATTAGTGGCAAAGCGAAATCACTAATGCTCCCCTGAGCAAAATTCTAAACGGACCTAAAGCTCATCACAAGAGGTACTGTACCAAACTGAATATCGATCACGGTACCGAACTTATCCGGACGTCTCTTAACTGGTTCTGCGATTTCCTACAAGATGTACAATTGAGACTTCTTCCGTCCCTCCAGTACAACCTGAACACCCTTTCAAACTTTCAAAACTCCACCTCCACCAAAGAAATTATACCCTTTTACATCCAGGGTACTCAGCGAGATGAGATTCCTTTTCAGGTCTAGAACATATCAAACCTGATCAATTGTTCTAATCGTCTCATCCTGTAACCTTAATTTGACTTGATCGATTCCCATCACAACTTTACCTTGCTTGACAGCCTTATATGTTTGAAAGAAATTTCGATTTGAACACATATGATGCAAACATGACGAATCTAGAATCCATTTCTCGTCAGGTTTAGATTCCACGTCAAATATCATGGTCAACATCACATCACCGCCATCCGAAAAATCCTCGGTAATATTAGTCTCATCTGAATTACATGATTGCTTCCTATGATTTGCAACTAAATTATCTTTAGCCTGCAACTTATCGTAATCTTTCTTAACATGTCATTTTCTCCTGCAGTAGAAGCAATACAAATTGCTGAAATTCATTCTCGATCTACCCCTCCATCGATCATCGTAAGATACCAGAGCTTCATCATCCCTCGATATAAATCCAACCAAATACTTCATCTTCTCCTTTGAGAGCAGAGTATCGTAGACATCCTCAATGGTCAAAGTATCACGACTGTACAAGATCGTGTCCTGAAACAATAAATAAGAGATGGGCATCGAACAAAATATGATCAAGGCCTGATCATCCTCTTCATACTTAACCTCTAATGTCTCTAAATCTATAACTATTTTCTTGAACACAGCAATATGATCTTCCAGTGACCCTCATTTTGCTATGCGATAGGAATAGAGCTTTTGCTTTAAAGCCAATTTGATAGTGAGACTTTTAGTCATGAACAACTACTCCAATTTCAACCACAAAGCTACCACTGTTTTCTCCTCTAAGACATTCTGCAAAATATTATTGGATAAATGAAGATGAATCTGTGAGAAAACCTTCCTATCCTTTCGCCATTTCTCCTCCATTGTCCATTCAACTAGTATCTTGTCAAAACTCAGCATTGCATCATCCAAATCTGACTATGTCAAATTAACCTTCATCTTTACTTGCCACAAAGAAAACCTTGTACTGCGATCCAGCAGCGGAATGTCATACTTTATGGCAGTCATCTCTAAAAAACCTCAAACAATTCACAAATAACCAAGCACTGATACCACTTGTTGATTCCAAAGAGTTGTAAGAACTAAGATTTAACGGAACAATATGAAGTAACGAAGATCACAATGAAACAAGGTTAAAAGAATAAAAATAACGAGAGTTAAGCAGAGAAAACGATATTTTATTATAATGACGATATGAAGAGAAAATTACAATACAACAATTTTGGTTTGAACTAAACCGAAAGAAGATGTCACTATTTATAGATACATACCATACCATAAAGATGGAAATAATGTGAAATAAGGAAATAATATATTTCCAATAAAATTATGTGAAGATAAGGAAACAATATTTTCCACGTGAAAGTAAGGAAACATTAATTTTTTTCCTAATGTGGATCATAAACCCAATTGATCCAAATGGTGATCCATGTTAAATGTAATTACTATTTACTATTCTTCGATCACCATGTCCACCATGTCGAAAAGAGTGGTGTAAATTTTTCAATAAGGAACAAGGTCTCTTCAAATCAATTTTTCAAAACTTGATCTCAAGTGTTGACCTAAAGACAATGAACTACTCTAGATTCCTATAAAGAGTCCAAGTCCCATTTTTTGCATTGAAGAGAACATCATTGAAAGTAAAAGGTGAAAGGAAAGAAGCACGAAAAATTGTTTATTTTCCCTTTTGCGAGAATAATTTCTTTACAACGAGAGGTGGTTATTGCTTCTAACCTAGGTTAGAGCATGTATGTCTAAGTTATAAAGTTCTTTCATATGTAACCAATTTTTTCAGAGATGCTTAAACTTTTTTAAAAGTTACATTTTTTTTTTCCAGTTCAACACGTTGAACTTAAAATAAAAATATTAAAAAAAAAAAAGTTGAATGTAAAATCCAACTAGGGGTAAATTGGAAGTAAATATAAGTTAATTTTTATCAAAATAAAATCCAAAGAGTGTAAATATCTAAACTATAAATTTTCTATATTATTAAGATTTCTCTCTCTTTTCTTATCTTTCAATTAAAGGCATATAAAAAAGCTTAAATAACGATATTAAGATGTATTAAACTTTATAACATATACGGGAGCCAAGACCATCTTGATACTATTAAAAACAAGAAGTTCCCTGAGCTTATATTTTCTCATGTCTGTAAATTGTTTATAAACACTCACGTCAATTATTATCCGTACATTTCGAGAAATTGACAAGAATTATCCACTTATTCATCCCTTATTTTATTTATTTATAATTTAAACAATGTATTAACACGAGCCAAACATGCAATAAACTCAGTCTAACTAAAACATGAAAATAAAAACTATGGGACTAAAACCATATAGGGCACATCAAAGGAAGTCTGTTTACAGTTACTAATTTCTTTTATTATTTTTACAAGTAGCTGCACCAGAATACTTCATGATAAGAACAATATCTACTAACAAGGAATGAAAAACCTACAAAAAGTTCGTTCTCAAAATCGGTCCAACCGGACTGGTCCAATTAGAAACTATGATGGATTGTGTTATAAACCCAAAATATGATATTAGAATATGGGGAATTTTGATTTTACACCTAAAATTTATAATATGAAAAATATGAATACGTCTAAAAATCACATTTTATGTTACTTCATCAAAAGTCACGCATGCCACCATATCACAAATTATAATCTTGTTTATAATGTCACGTTTTATGTAAGTTTTTATCAAAAAAAAAGTCACATATTGAACCTATCTCAGACCAGCAATGATCTTATCGATATTTTGCTTGTATTTAAAATGTCACATTATTTGTTACTTTTTCATTAAAAAACCAAAACAATGAAAAAAATAAGAAAAATGATTGAGAGAAAATGTCATCTCAAATTGTGTTAGCCTTCTCATAGATTACTAACCCGATAAGTCTCGCTTTAGTATGTACGTATAACGTACACTCTCTCATTTAATTCTTTTTGTGAAGTTTATACAAATACTAATTCAAATGTCGGAAAAATAATCAGATATATTTCTGTCTCCTTTTGCTGATATCACCGAGATGTTCGGACTTCGATTTCATGCTCAGTTTGTGATGATCAATTTCTCATGTCATCACATCACCTAAAAATTATAGTGACAATGCAAAAAATCTTGTTACAACACACATGAAAACATGTGAAATTTATCTGGTATCTGTTAAATTCTGTAAAATAATGGTTCTTAACGTGAAGTTAATATAAATGACTAGGATTGTTAACATACATTTTCAATAAATGATCATAGGCTTGACTGAAATAGTAAATGGATGGAATTTTACACGTGAAATGACTAGAGCTGATTTTATGTCACCAATTCTATGTTATGAAATTATTTGTGAGTGAGTTGTGTTGGATATTGGTTAAATAAATTGAGAATTGAAAATCGATTAAAGTTCGTATCGAATTCGGCCAAATACTCAAAAGCTCGACTCAATCCGTTTAGGCAAAATTGTTTGCCACTTCGCCGCTTCGGGGCGCACAAACGGGGATCGACCTGCCCGGTCAGGTCGCGAGGGTCGAGGGGGCAGCGCCCCTCGTGGGGGGGCGGGGGCAACGCCCCCGAAAGAGAATTTTTGATTTCTCTGCATGTATTGAAGGGTATATTTGGCATTTCGAAAACCAATATCGGATGAATGAGAAATTGGGAAAAAGACCTCAACCATTAGTGAATAGACACCTTTTCATAAAGGTGCATTGTTTGGAAATGGTGCATGGTTTGGTCTCAACCATTTCGTCCACACCCCTTCATGGTCTATAAATAGGACCCTTTGGGTGTCCTATTCCTCACAGTTTGATATGCAAAACGTTTCTCATCCTCTCTTCTATCCAAAATCAAAATCATTTCGTTTATTTTGATTTTCTTTCATTTCATCCTTGGAGTACATAAGCCTAAATTGGTTCGTTGTACTTGTGTTTTGGAGTGCTACAAACACAAGTGTAGCCGTTGTATCTTGGGAGTCGATTGCCGAAATCCGTAGGCACCGTTGCGGGGCAAATTCGACTTAAGGACAAAGAGTCCAACTCTTGCCTCGGCTTTGTCACCATCATTATACTTATTTCAGCGTCACTATTCACAAAATTCATCCAACAAGTTGACACCATGATAGTGATTTGGCTCAGTTTTCAAGATTCTTAAACCTTTGATAATAATAAAAAAGGGGGGGGGGGGGTAGGATTTATACACAAATGATGATATTCATCATTACTAGTAAGTAAACACTAATCTGTAGTAAAAAAGTAATGAAATGCATTTTCCTTGAATTGGGACGGGTTCTTTTCTCCGTTGTGAGTGACTTCGCGGGCCAGAGGCCAAACTCTTTGTGTAGACAGCTTGTGTAGTTCCACCTGCAGAGAAGCCTAACGATGAAATTCCTGTTTCTGATATACTTTTCTATCAAGCTTGAAAACGACTAATCAATTGTCCGAAATTCAAATCAAGGGCTCAGGTGCATCCACCTTAGCCCTTTGTTAAAAGTCTATCCCTAGTCCCCGTTTGAGTGGTAGGGCTCTTTAAATAAAACATGAGTGAGATAACAGAACAAGAATTCTCAATATTGGCAGTGGCCCAAGAATTTTAACATTTGGTCCAGTTTAGTGATAGCGATTAGTCGACTTCTTTAGCTGGGCAACAATTTTGAAAAGTCAAAACTCGAGATTATGAAAGTAAGGTGAAACTATAACCGTTAACTTGTTCAAATTTTAAGCAATTAAAAAAAAATTATATTATGAAAAAACACATTTTATTAGACGTAAATAAACTTGATGTGGCCTTGTCATCAATTATCATGCGAACTGCTTCTTTGACAAAACTCTTATCACTAATTAGGTCATGATCAATTTCAAATGCATTCTTACTGTCAAATCTAATATGTCCCTAGTAGTTATCTTCATAATTTATCAATTAAATAATTGAGGTGGTGGAGACGGTGGCACCGGCAGTCAAGGGAGGATCTAGGGACGATCGATCTATGCTATAGCCCGTCCTTCCCGTCCAAATGTTAAATAAAAAAAAACAAAAAACAAAAAATTCACACATAATTTTTCTTTTTTTTTCCTTTTTTTATGTGTTAGTCCATCCTAAATTTTTTTGATTAATTCTACTCCTACAAAGTTGGTGTATAAAAGTGAAGTGTCAAAGTGCGTTGGCAAAATTTGGTTGGACCCTTAATTTCAAATGATTTAAAAATCTATTTTTGAAATGATTGGTGTAAATTTGATTTTGTAACTTAACTTTGTAAATCTCCTACGTCATTGTAGCATAGCTCAATTTTTTTCCGTATCCGCTCCTGGTGGCGGCCATGTACGCAGACAGACACTGGAATGGGCGGCGGCGGAGACAGGCACATCCATTTGTGCCATGTGAGAGACTATATGAGACAAAACATACGGCACCAACAACGCGACATGAATTGGTGAGAATATAATTGAGACAATCTTCGGCGCCAGTTTGACTATTCAACGTATCAATACTCTGCATTTGTTTTCATGCACAACGATTTCCAATTTTTATTTAATTTAATTTTTTATTATTATTATTATTATTTTTTTTTTTTTTTGGGATTTTTTTTTTCTTCTTTTAAACAGTCCATCAGGCATTTATTCATAATAATCCTTACTTAAGACGGAGGAAAACCATTTATTTCAGTTATGCAACAATAAATAATTGTTCGGTAAAGTTTCTATTTTTCATAGAAGATTCTAATTTTCTTTAAAAAACTCTTTTAATCATATAAAATACTTTCAACATATTATCGAAATATATTCAAAAATAATTTCCTAACCCTTATTTGATAAGGGTTAAAATCAATTTTTTTAGTAAATTTTGAAAAAAAATTATTGAAATATGTGATTAAAAAGATATTTAACTCCATAAAATACTTAATTAAAATTTATTTTTTACTTTGAGTTTTTTAACTTTTCAAAACCTATCTATGATAAATCCGCAGACACTTCATTAGATTAAACATTACCCACTTGGAAGGTGCAGTTTCAATTCACAATTATTAAGAAATATTCTCTCACAATCGACACCACTTTTGACTAATTTTGTTGCATCAGATATGTGGAGACCACCGAGTAACGTCGAAAATCTATCAATTCAGCCGCCAAAGCTTGTATCCACGCACACAATATGTTTCATACACGTTCATAAGAGCATATCTAACAGTGTTGTAGGATTTAATATAAAGTTAGTCTCAACCTACATAATGAAATAGAGTTGTAGCATCTGATTTGAACTTGACTCGATGACAATAAATTTATCGTGTTATACACATGAAACTTGTACCAAAATTTAATAGGATTATTTGTCGAGAAACCACAACTCTATCATACAAATATAGATATTGAGGATTCCAAATATTATCCATTTATCAACTCAACATCGTAAAATAATATTCAGGAGTCGGTTAATTATCTCCTACCATCATAATTCAAACTTCATATACTTCAGAGAGCAGTCAACTTTTCCTACTATTTGGCGCACGGTATATTAACAAGATTTTAACTTATTTTTACTACTATCGAATTCATCTATACCAAACAGTGGACAGTTGACTAGCGACGTTAAAAGTTGTTAGTTGTATCTGCTTCGTGGCCGGATGATAAAAATAATAATTCCACCCTCTGAGCTGAACACCTCTCCTAGCCCGAACCACAGATGAATTTCCTGCCCTGTGCAAGCACAGAAAAGAAAATGCACTCTCCCTACGCAGGAATTATCCTGTTCAGGTTCAAAGGGACTTTCTCAGCCTGACCTGCTAACATCACGGCCGAACAGCCAGCAATGAAGCAGATGCAGACACCCCTGGTGCGTTTTTCATCAATTAAAGAGCAAATATACACTTAATAGAGAAACTGAGTAGAGAAAGAGTTTTTATTATCAACTACAAAGACAATTCTTATATTCCCAGATAAAACTGTCTTGCGTTCCAACAAAATGAAACCATTTACTTACCTACTGCTTGAAGATGGAATTTTTTAAGCGTTGTTCTTGAGACTGGCCAATCATGCATCATGGCTTCAGGATATTCCGTTCCACATCACGGAGCCCACATTATCCTGATAGAAAGTAGCTCCACATCAATGAAATTAGACTTGAGTAATATAGAATCTAGAGAGTAATGCATGAAAAACTTACGGACTAGCTACTAAATCAAAATAACTTGGCCCTTCAAATGAGTGAAATGATCTTGCATGACATTAACTTGGCTGCTATAATCTTTCTTGCAAGCTATATGTGATGAGGACATCGGATATTTATTTATTTTATTTTCTAGTTAAGTTTTATTTATTTTCTTGGACTATTATTTAGAGAATTAGACTTGTATGGGCTCGGGCCCAATCTCGTTAGAGTTCCTTTACCATTTAAACCTATTTTGCATTGTAATTTTTCAGTTGATGAATGAATAATTATTTTGATCGCTTATGGTGCATCCCTCTCCCTCTTCGGCCTTCTTCTGTTAAATTCTTATTCTCCCCCGCCCCCTCCCCACAATTCCTTATTCTTTTTGAATCTGTCGCCTTTTTTTATTAATCATCTTATTGGTGCTGCATCAAAATTGGTATCAAAGCCAAATCTTGGGTACTTTCTCTCATACAATCCAAAATAACTTCTTATTTTCCTCCCAAATTTCGTTGGAACAGCACAATTGAAAGAGGTTTAGCATAAGAAACGGCAATTTTTTTTCATTTTGTTCTCTGCCCTTGTTGAAGAAAAAAAATCGTGCTATTGTTCACAAGTACTGTTCACATTCAGGATTCCAAATTTTTTATTTTCTTTCTGTAAAAAAAAAAAAAAAAACATTCATCTTGATTGCCAAAATCTTAATAGGATATTGATTGACTTCCTTCTTATCAAAAGTAATGTATTCCTCTCTATTTTGGTTCAAAAAAAGTCCATTTCACTATGATTTTTTTTATCTTCTATTAAAACTATATAATACTCTTATCAATGAGATATTCTCTATTAATAAGATAGAACTTTATAATTCTGGTATTGTTGCTACAAAATAAGAGGTTTCGGATTTTTTTTTTTTTTTTTTTTTTTTTTTTTT